>NW_017731798.1:1153049-1157049 GCF_001890085.2 Hipposideros armiger
ATATATATATATATATATATATATATATATATATATATATATATATATATAACTTTCTATGTGTTGATAAATCCCAAACATATTTTATCACTAGCTGTCTCCTGTGAACTCCAAGTGTATATCCAACATCTCTACTGGGTCTCTCCTAAGCTTCTCAAATGTAACATATCAAAATGGAGCTCCTCATAGTTCCTCTGCTCCCAACATGTTCTACCTCCTGTCATCATCTTAATTAATGGCCATTTTATTCTTTTCGTTTGTCAGGTTGAAAATCTTGGTGTCATCTTTGACTTATTCTCTTACATTTGACAGCAAATCCTATAGACTCTATCTGCAAGATATACCTCAAAACTGATACCTTGCTACTTTCATCACCACTATCCTGATGCAACACATTGTAACTTCTTGACTGGATTGCCCTAGCCTCTTCACTTGCTTCTGTCTTCCTCTGCTGACCCTATTACTCTATCTCCACAGAGTAGCCAGAATAAAATTATACAAAACTGTCAACTCATGTTACTCCTTTATGTAGAGCCTTGGGATGTCTTCCTGTTTCATGTAGAAGAATAGCTAAAGTTCTTAGAAAGGTTTAAAAATTGCTACCTACTCCACACCACTTACACCACTCTAACCTAGTTCTCTTCCACTCACTTTTTTGCTCACTCTAATCTTCCTCCATGGGACTTATTTGCTATTTCTTGAACCTACCAGGATCTGCCTCAGAGCCTTTGAATGCATTCTTTTCTCTCCCTAGAATCCTCTTCTTGAATATATTTTTATAGCTTGTTCCCTCATTTCTGTCAGATCTCTGCTCAAATGTTCTGTAATTACCACACATCATTGAAGCTTTCTCTAATAGAGGCACATGGAATAGGAGTCCCTCCTTTTTAACACCACCATTTTTGTTTATGCTATTTTAATTTCCTCAAAATCATTTATTGCCATATGGCACAATATATAAAGAAATTTCAGTTTATTTCCTGCATCTGTAAGAAAGATATTTGCTTGTATTGTTTACTGCTGTATCCCCAGCATCTTGGGCAGTGATTAAGTATATGGTAGGTGTTTAAGGAATCAGTGAAGGAGTGAGATACAATCTCCAAAAACTTGCATTAGAAACTGGGTTATGTTAAGAGGGGGAGAGGTGAAGTATCCTTTTTTCTCTGAACTGGATTGAGGCAGAGGTGATGTAATTTTATACTCAGGAGCAGCAATAGCATTTAGTCTTTAACCTTTTGTAGTGGTGTACTTGTAATAGAGGGTTCTAGAGAGTGAGAGTTTTCCCCAGAGCTTACTCTAAAGTCTGCTCCTGCACAATGTTGCATTAATCCAATTTCCTCTATTAAATCTCTTCTGCTTGAACTAGAATGAATTCTGTTGTCTATCTGCAGGTGAAATGTGAGTGATACAATAATTGCTTCATGAAGTGGTTGCAGGTAATCAACATTCAAAGAAATTCAAATCTTTGCTTGGCCATATGACCAGGTTTGTTATCATTAGAAGACGGGATATGTTCCCATGACAACCGTTGGTAAAAACACTTATTTAAATGATCTCTTCTGTTGAGCCTAGAATAAAGTCCTATTGAAGACAAAGCTATCCAGATTTGACTGTTTGGATATTCCTTTAATGCTGGTTCAATGAGTGGAATGGGGTAACTCTAACTATACTATAGGGTTTTGAATGCCTCAAAATATCACCAGGAAATCAAAGAATTTCTAAGCCTGCTTTAAGATGCTATCTTATATCAGCAGAATTGAAGTAGTAAAAAATCAGAAGCCTTCCGATTTCCTGGTGTTATATAAATGAGCCATTTGTTGTGTGCTTGTTTATAGCAGACTGAGTCCTGTCAGCTAAAATGCCTGCCAATCTCAAATTTGTATGCATCCAATTGTTTTAATCATGGCCCAGATAAGCATACTTTTAGCTATTGAGAGCCTACCTGCTTTCCATACCCCGTGAAACTACACCCAACATCTGCTAGTCATAGATAAAATAAACCCTGCAGGTATAAAAGATGCCAAGCTGTGGCTGCCCTTCAAAGCTCTCTGACCCAGACTCCCAGCTGGACAGCTCAGTGACATTACCTAAACACACACACCTTACTCTCTGATCTCTCTCTCTCTCCTGGGAGTTCCCTTGGGTATGCTTTTAACCCTCCTATCCTTCTGTCCTTCTGAATCGTGGTCCTTTTACCATAACCTCTGGTTGGTCTCATGCTGTGGGGGACTTTTCTCACATGCAAATCTGTCAAAGTGTTGCCCAGATAAAGCTCATTGTGTGATTGTGTGGTAGCCACCACATTATCTGGACCAGAATTGCTAAATTGCATTGTAGATAGAATTCACAGCCGCACTAGGATTCTTGAGTGAAAATCAAGGCAGTGCTTGGAAATTAGAAGGATTTTGGTAGTTGATCAATGATATTTGGTGACCTGGATGACTATGAGTTCCTTGAGTCTCCTAACTCTAGTGTGCCTCTTGTGTCAATAGAAGCAGCCTCTCCTTCTCTGGCTCATGTGTCTCANTTGTAATATTTATGTTTTTCAAAACCCAAGCATATTTTTGATCACCACATTGGTAGGTATAAAGATGCTAATATATTTCAAATTTTTTTAGAAAAGAAAATGCACTAAACTATTGCATTAAAAAAGAAAAAAAGATGTTAAAGAAAGGGGTAACTGAACTGCTAAGTCAGGGACTCTTCAGGTGGTGATAAACCTGGTGTGGTTATCAGGGTATAAGCCATAGGGTGTGGCCCTTAACTTTGCTGTCCCAGAAATACAAACTTGTCAGTTAACCCAAAATTAAATAGCTCTTGAAAGTAGATTTTCATTAACCGAACTCTCAATATGAGCAATGATATGTGTTTCAGAGACCATAGCTCAGGGGAATTTGTTTCTATGAATGATAGGATAGGTTAAGCTCTCCTTTACCCCTTGCTTCTCGAAGATATATATATATATATATATTCCCTACGCCCCCCCCTTTTCCCTTTTACTTCCTTGATAACCTTTAAAGTATTTTTTAAGGGGCTAGGTGTTACCATGTGCCTCCTCTGAGTCAATGTAATAGAGATCTAGGTTCTAGCTAAATGGCAGAAAAGGAAAAGGGAAATATTTTTAGATTTTTGTAATGTTAGAGTACCTCAATGTCTAGGGTCCAAGGTACTGCCTTTTCTCTTTCAGGGCACCCAGAAGGCAAAACCAAACAAACAAACGAACAAAATGAAACAAAACCCCAGAATATAGCTTAATTCAAGAAAATTATTTATTCATGGTCATATCAGCTATTTACTAAAAACTAAGGTTAACCCTGATTTTCCTTGTTATTTTTTTTTTAACTATTCCTCTCTAGTATATTATGTCTACCAGATACATTTACCCCCTTCTCTGGACAGTACTACATAACCATCAATATACTATTACTGTTCAATTATTTATTTGTGTTTTTCATGGGAACTACCTCCTTACTTTAGCTTACCATCATATTAAGGAGGTAACAGCACAGCTTCCTCCCCCCATGTTTAAACTGGAGCCTTGAGAATATATTCTTGTCACCTTAGTTAGATTCAGGCACTCCAGGCTTTTATCAGACACAAGAGATGACTTGTTGGTTTTGCATACAGCTGCCTGAGCCTCGTTAGCATCCCTTTCAGATACCATCTTATAGATGGCTGAACCTATCCATTTTATATGATTTCATTAGGTTATATTTCAAAGAGTGAGCTTTCTTACCCGACCTTGTCAGTAAATTAAATAGATGATTACACAATCTTTTCTGAAATTCTGGGAAGGATCAACAACCGTCATTAACAAAAACCTAGATGATCATTGGAAAATTTGTGAGATCAATGAAGTTTATATTTAGACTTAAAAGGCTTGTCATTACATGTTTTATATTTTTTCTTAAAATATCATCAAAGATTAATATAATTATTCATCTTGAGGTTCACATAACAAATGAAATAGTAATAATCATTTTAAAAGTTTCATGTTTAA
>NW_017731798.1:1163605-1186167 GCF_001890085.2 Hipposideros armiger
TATTTTAAATTTTTATTTTTATTGTTATTTATTTTTGTTATTATTATTTTCTAGCTGAGCCATCCTGCCACCTGTTGGCAGCTCAGCAACAGCTCAGCTCGGGAATCGAACCGGCGACCCTGTTGCTCAGAGCGCGCACTCTTGAGCGAGCTCTTAAACAACTGAGCCACTCGGCTGGCCTTGTAAATATGGTTTTATATAACTAGGGCTTACTTAACTAGAGATTCTTAATTTATGTTTTAGTTTGAGCAGCTGGAAGTGCTTCTAAATATTTTCTCAGTAAGTTGATTAAAACCTGAAACCAGTATTGGCCTATGATTGGCCAGGTTATGATTGGGATGGTGGAATTTTCTTAGTATAAAATATTAAAAAAATTAATGTCCTAGGAAAATAGAACAGCTGAAATGGAACTCTTAATGCTGTCTTCTGAGAGGGCCTACTTTACACTCCCTTTACCACAGAACTGAGAAATATGTCAGTGGAGACAAATACATTAGTCAAAGCCCTATAGTGTCGGTTCTCTGTAATCCATGAATGAAGGTGGGAAATGGTGACCTAGAAACAATTGGATTATGGAATCCCTGGTTGACAGAGGCAAAGTAGCAGCACTTCATGAAAAAGGACAAGAGTAACAGTTACTCTAATAAGCAGCAGAACCAGTGTGCTAATAAAAGTACTTTGACCGAATTGTACATAGGCTTTCTAGAAGTGAAATATAACTGAAAAAAAGCAGGTTTGGGGAGGTGATAAGTGAATGGATCTCTTGAAATGGGACTAGAACGGAAGACAATTTGTTTTCCATGTGAATAATTGCCAAACAGCCCCCTTTTCTGAGCACTCGCGTTCAGGTAGACCATTATGATCCACACTGTGGATGTCAGTGTCTTTGTAACCATTCCAGCTCGTGTCTATTGGGCTCATGATCAAAGAGGTCATATTGACAGGGACTCCACACGTTTTCTCTTTGAAGTTTTTATCTATTTACATTGTGGTGTGCTAAATATGGCATTACTAGAGAACAGTGGTGCACTTCTTATATAACAGCATATCATAGGGGACCAATCTATCACCTGGGAGCATGTGAGCTCAATTCATTACACCTATAAGGGTAAACATTTTTCATCCTGGAATTGACTCATTCTGCATATGAATGGAATAACTGAACAGATCTATTGAATACTATAAAGCATTCAATAAATTACTACATGCGAATAATTTATTTATCCCTACAAATCTAATGAGCATTATTGTATGAGCCTAAGCCATCATTTTATTTAATATCAAATCAAGGCCTAAGAGCAAGAGTGGATACAGGTTGAAAGTTGCTTGAAGCATTAGAAAGTACTTACTGAGGACCGTTCTTTAATTCTTCTTAGCAAACATGGGTATCTGAAATAATCAGAATAGTATGGGTTCTGCTGCCATAAAACACAACCCAGTATCTCAGTGCCTTAAAATAATAAAGGTTTATTTCCTGCCCACGCTACTTGACAATTGCATATTGCCACGTACTCATCATGGTACTCAGGTATGCAGGCTAATTGACCAGTCAACATTTTGAATCTTGTCTATTATGCCAGAGGGAAAAGGCTACCCTAAAGAGTCTCACTGTAGCCCATAAGTGATTCACTTTGCTTTAATTCACATATCATTTGCCAGACCAGTTACATAGCCCCAGACAACCACAAACAGTTAGGAGGTACAATCCTCTAACGAACTTGGGGCAAGGAGATCTACAACTGCTGCTGACTGCCAAAGTGTCTGTTCAGAATTCTGTCAAACTTTTCTCAAGCCATTAATATATCTTGGGAAGATATCTGATAGATAGCTTTCGGATTTTGAGGCGTGGTAAATTAATTTCTCCTATATTCTTCTCAGGATTTTCTTGGAGTTATGCTGCCTTGCTTGATTTTCCTTTTTTTTTTTTCTTCTGTTTCTCCATTTTCCTTTTCCCCTTTCTCTTGGATAGGCATTCCAAGAATAACAAATTCCATGTGAAAGCAAAAGCTGACTCAGTATAGGCAACGGAAATGTTTCTGTTGGGAAAAGGTCAAGGGCTTAGAGAAGATGATTCTGCAATATACTTTGTTGGAGAATAAAGAGCACTGCCTAAAACTTAATTTTATTCTAGCTATCTCAAAGTACTTCAAGAATACTGAATTAAAAGAAGTGGCAATAGAGTGACTGTGGAGGAAAATGTGGCCTCCATTATCCACTTAGCAATAGTTCAAACAGAATCGTGGATATTAGAACCTGATTTTGTAAATTGCGCTATGAAATGCTACCCAGGCCACCTCAGTTATTTCAAAGTGCCATGGATCTCTGTGCTTCCATCTGACATCCAGATGGACAGGAAGGCCTGTACGGATGGGGCGGTAAATGTGGATTATTTTATAGTCTGTTTCTTGGGGGGTGGGGGAGGGGACAGAGACCTAAGAAATACAATTCTGCCATATACGCTGAAATGTCTAGATGCCATAAAACAAGCTAGATTAAGGGCATTTCACCTAAATGGAACTTCATTAATATTAATTTTCCTATGACTATTATTGTTTAAAAAGCCTTCAACTTAACATTATTTAATCCATGACTTAAGTGGTATATTGAGTATTTGTCACATGCTTAGCACGTTGTAATGGTCAAATATGTTTTAGCTTAGAGTAGAAGTTCTCCAACAACTTCATCAAATCCAAGAACTTTATAAAAGTGCTGCAAAGGTGACCACCATATTGGGAAACTACGTTTACTGTATTAGTGTAACAAAGATAGACGCCGGATGTATGCTTTCACTTCTAAGAAAAGAACAAAAGGAACGAAAAGAGGAATGCAAATTTATACATGGGGCAGGTTTAAAGTGAATGGCATGATTTTCCCAAGAAAGCTTAATAACAATGAATTCCAAGCTGTTAAAAAGGATTATGTTCCCTTGAATATGTATACCATCTGGAATCTTTACGCCCTGAACCCATCATGACTCAATCACACAATTTTAGACTTCCATAGTATATCTCATCTGATGAATTCAGAGCACATCCATTTTATTACTCTTTGCTTACAATGTTCCTAAGAACCACAAAAGAAGAAACCTAATCTTCAAGTTAAAGACAGCGAAACTAAGACCGAATGAGAGATCATGAAAGAGCCGCCTGAATCTGAAATAGAAGGAACTTCTCTCCTCTTGACTAGCAATCTTCCCCTAGATCACATTGTCTACACAGTTCCCATGTGACTCATTCTGTTGATAAAGCAGAAATTATGCTGAATTCCATAGAAGTATGCTAACCAAGCAAGATTTAATGACTGCGTGATATCCTTCCCACCAGAGATGTGACGGACATGTCATTAGCATTCTTTAGCAAATTACTGAGCTGCAATTCAAAAAGAGTATAACTCTAAATGCCATACTTTAGAGTTAATATTATGATCTCTGTAGTACAATTTTCAATTTCTCCTTCCCGAAAGGTAACTGACATGAGCACAAAAGAGTTGCCAAAACAGTCTGGAAGCTAATTAAGACAACAGTTCTAATGAAAAAAAATCTGAAATTAAAACTGACATTTAAAGTTAGTCAAACTAATGCTCAAGCCAATAAGTAAAAATGACTTCCAATTAGCGCTTTTTATGGTGTACACTGAATATTGTACTCTTGATGAAGGTGGAAATTAGTTTCCCTTGCTAGACTCTGAATTGATTTTATATAAGCTGCCTATCTGGTAATGAGAGTTTGACGTATTTGAATCTTCACCCACATTAAGTCACAGGAATAAGCTCAGTGAGAGGCCTGACATTTCTTGGAGAATGCCTGATCATCAGATAATATGTGTGGACACATTTGGATGGACTTTAAATTATCAGCAGTATGTGATTATGCAGTCAGGTGAATTATAGTCAGAAGACACATGAAATTCCAGCATTCAATGGTGGTCTTAATTCAATGACAAAAGTCATTAAATTTGTAATGGCTTATAAAGAATCTATACAGAAGAGGCATTCGTTATCACAAACATAAAATCCAGGCCTCAGCTCATATCAGATGTACAATGGTGTATGAATAGTTGATAATTATACCATTAAAAATCAGCAGTTGTTAAGAGCTTCAGAATATGGGTGATTTCTCTAAGCCTGTAGAAGTAAGCCTAAATGAGTAAACTTTAAGCTTAAATTAATGACCTGTAAGCCTGAATTAGTAATTTCATATATTCATAGAAAGATTAAAAATTATCCAACCTTTCTAATGGCAGAAAAATGTATGAAAGGTGACCATGGTGAACAAATACAGAAATGGAAGACCAGAAACCTGAATTCTAGTTGGGCTGGACATGTGACCTTGGATTTTAATCATCATACATATGCTCCTCATCTATAAAATGGTGATAGCTAGTCTAACAAGTATAGTCAAAACAATAAATGTATAAAATGCTATGAAAACATAAAACACTATTGTATTAGTAAAATTTACATGTGCTAATGGTATATTAGCATTTGGCTTTTAATGTTAATGTTTACTTATATTTTTCTTTGAATTACAATTACCATTTCTTTGCCTGTTTTCTAAAACATTCTCAAAAAACCCCAAATAGTTTTCTAATAGTTGATGCTTTTATATCCATATATCTCAAAAGACCCTTTTTGAAAGATATGACTGTGCGTGAGTTGTACTTGCTTACGTTTTCCATATCGGACAATGAGGTGTTACTACAATCACAAGTACCAGCAAACTCTGGCAGACACATCAATTTGGTATTTGGTGGAAAACACGATTTGCAACAGGGAAACTTTTGCATTTCTTATACATATCAATTTATAGCACCATGGGAATTCAGAACTTGTTCACAATAAGTGTTTTTAAGTTTTCAATTATAAATAAAATTCTCTGACTGATGAAGCACGAGCATGCAGTCGTGTGATTTATGGGTCATGTCACTTATTCACATATCTGGAAGTGACTGATTTATTCATCCAAGTAGTTGTTTCCAAGTCATGCAACTGCTTTGAGAACATGACTGATTTATAATCTCAGGAAATGGTGAATGGTTCATGCACTTGATTTATAAGATGCATTACTGACTTATAATTCCTCTAGCGGAGGCAGAAGTCAGTGCTTTCTACTTGGGATATAAATATCTGTTTTATTAATAAAATAAGACTGATTTATTTTACTTATTTGTGTATGCAGACTTTACATTTTAGCTATAGTCATGCTCTAAATCCCTGTGATTCTCAAACGGGCCTCTTTCTCTAAGGTACAGATTGCATAATTACAGTTTAGTTTATGGAAACATCTATTGCATGCTGCACAACATTCTTTCAAAACATGCTCTGACCAAGATGAATTCTTTGCTTATTTCTTTTTCCTTTTAGGGCTGAATACACAAGTCTTTGCCTGCCTTGCCTGTCACCTCTTATTCTCTGCTCTCATCATTTTATTTTTAAGTGCATACAATCACAGCTGACACTTAGAGGCCTTAGCTGTCACTTCAGGAGTCAAAGGCTGGCTTCATAGTGGCCTTGTGAATGTTATTGCTATAAATCAGGTTGTTGTATGAGAAAAATGGTACCAGTGACTTGGAGACACATGGCTGGCCACCAGAGCAAGCTGAACATGAAGGGCTCAAGGACAAAGTAAAGTGACCTGGCTGCTGACACTCAAGTTGAAGAGGGCGATAAGGGTCTGGGTCAAGAGTTTAAAAGGACCCAGGCTGAATTTTGTTTTAAAAATTCTTGGAACTGAGAGCATCTAAGTTCACAGGTTAAGGCACAAAATGCATACCAGCATATAATTCATATGGTGATCAGATCATTGGAAGCCAGGTGTTGACGATTCTGAGAAATAATAATAGTAGCTAATATTTATCAAGGGCTTACTATATGCCAGATACTGTTATAAGTATTTTACACAGATAAGCTCAATCCTCACAACAATCTTTTGAGGTAGATACTAATGACACCATTTTCAGATAAGGACAGAGACCCAGAAATGGTACATATCTTACCCTACAGCACACAAAGAGAAAGTGATAGAGCCAGGAGTCTGTTCGCCATTGTCTTTCCGAAGGACAGAGAAGGTAAGAAGTTGGCCTCAGACCCAGAAAAGAGAAGTTGAAAGAAAGAACAAGTGTAAGACTCTTAGAATATCAGAATTTCAGCAAAAATTTCTTAAACTGCTATTTAAGGTGGAGATTAATTCTTTGGGAGGTTAAGAGCTTGAGTTATGCTGGAGATAAATAAGAAAATGAACTGTCTGCTAACTGAAATGTGGGAAATTGGAGACAGGCTCTGAGCACTGGGGCTAGAGAAGCATTGAGGTCAGGGTTCATTCAGATCACGTAGTCCTGTAGTACTGTGTGCAGTCCCAAGGAATGTGCCTGAAATGGAGTTGACTCAATACAATATTTTTGAAAGAAAAAGACTTAGGGAGAGAAACTACAATCTACCACAAGTATTTTGAAGCCCCATGAAAATTTTGAGTATAGGAGGCCATTTGTATACCTATGAATTGGCTGAAGAATGAGAGAGGCAGAGGAAATGAGTCAGGGTAGTTATTTATCATAAAATATTTAAAAAATACATATGAGGTCAGACAATTAAGTTCATGAATTTGTTGCAAAGATGTTGCTAACCTTTTTTGATATCAGAGGGATTATTCATTATGAATTTGTACCAACTGGACAAACAGTTAACCAAGTTTACTATTTGGAAGTGCTGAAAAGGCTGTGTGAGCAACTTAGATGACCTGAACTTTTCGCCAACAATTCATGGCTCTTGCATCACAACAATGCACCAGCTCACACAGCACTGTCTGTGAGGGAGTCTTTAGCCAGTAAACAAATAACTGCATTGGAACACCCTCCCTACTCACCTGATCTGGCTCCCAATGACTTCTTTCTTTACTCAAATATAATGGAAATATTAAAAGGAAGACATTTTGATGACATTCAGGACATCAAGTGTAATATGATGACAGCTCTGATGGCCATTCCAGAAAAAGACTTCCAAAGTTGCTTTGAAGGGTGGACAAGGCGCTGGCGTCAGTACATAGCTTCCCAAGGGAAGTACTTCAAAGGTGACCATAGTGATATTCAGCAATGAGCTCTATAGCCCTTTTTCTAGGATGAATTTGCAAACTTAATTGTCTCATAGGTTATAATGTTCTTGTCGTAAACCCATTGGATAAATGTTAGCTTTTAAGACTGATCATTTAAATTATAAATTCAATTCATTACTATGGCATAAATAAATGTCAGTGTTCAAACATAAAATTTTCCTATTTCCACCACAGAGTCACTGGGCTTGGACATAACCTCTCATGATAAACAACTTAGAAAACTGAACAAAACATATAAAACATTTGTTTTCAGACATTGGACATCAAGGAGCACATGAGGTGAACTTTCTGTCTGAATGTTCTCTCTAGATCTCAAGTGAAGCACTGAAGTCCAGTGGAGTTGAAGAGACAGAGACTGGAGGTAGGAGAGACAAAAGTGACTTGAATTTGCAGGACAAATTATGAGACCGGAGGGGGCTCGGCAGAGGAAGGATTCCAGAAATCTACATATGAGCCATTTTGAAGCTTTGCCTCATTTCTCACCTGGGCATGAATACGGTGTTACTTAACATCTGTAACTAAAAATCAAAACCAAATACATCAAAATCAAGGGCAGTGGATCATGAGGGTGAGGGTGGTCTCCTCAATAAAAAGTTGTGATTCTTTACTTTGTTCCCATACCTGAACCAGTTTGCAGATCCAGAACCCACTGACTAATGTGATGACTGGGTCTCTGGGAGGAAGGACCCTGCAAGGCTATGGCAGATGTATACCAGCATGACTCCCCCAATCTTTTCCCAAAGGCGCCTGTTGCCACTTAGGTGGGAGCATGCCTACTTTGGTGATGATTACAGGTATTCCATAGAGATGTTGTGGGTTCAGTTCCAGACCACTGCAATAAAGGGAGTATCACAAGAAAGTGAGTTGTAATCTTTTCGCTGAAGGGTCTTGTCTTCCATTGGTAAAAAAATGCAACATCTATGAACAGCAATAAAGCAAAGTGCAATAAACGAGGCATGCCTGTATTGAACACAAGGTTTGAGTTGACATCAATACCCAGAGCTTAAAAGCCCCCTTCAGAGTGGGGGCCCATGGGAGCCAGGTAATAGAGTCCTGGCTCAAATCCAGCTCACAGTGGGCCCACTCTAGTTAATTCCCCTAGTTCCTAAGTGCATAATTGGAATTCCTATACTTGGCAGTTAGAGTAATTCCAACATTAAATCCCTGGTCCCTGGGATAAATTCTAACATAGTGTGGAAGTTATAGCTGTGATCATGGCTACTTCATATTTAAGTAAGAGGTAGTCTACAGTTACTTTCCATTGGTTTGCTTTATGGGCCAGATTAAATAGAGATATGATAGGGACCACCACTCCTGCCTCATTTTATTTTTAATGGTGATACCAATATGTGCCACAACTCCCACTCATCCTGGAACATGATATGATTTTTGAGAACCACTGCATTAGACACTCCAGGAAGTTGGAGATAAACCCTACACAGATTTAGGGAATAGCCACTCAATGGTGGTTTGAAGGGTCTAGTAGTCAGGCTATGCTACAACATCCCTTTTAAAGTAAAAGATAAATTATTGTGTCTTGCGTCTACTACTACAAAATAGCCTGGTAGGCTTCTCTGGGTTCTGGAGACAACACATTCCATACCTAGAAATATTACTCCAACCCATAGAGCAGGAGACATGGAAAGCTGTTAGCTTCGTATGGGACCCCAAATATGTCCAGTCTGCAGCACAATCATCCTACTGCTTGGGTTGTACAATCCTGCAGGCCTTATGGTGTTGGAAGTATTAATGGTAGGAAAAGATGCAGCATAGACATTATGGCAAACTCCAGTGGGAGGGGCACAATGCTGGTCTCCAGGATTCTGAAGCTTTCTATGTTATCTGCAATACTTCTGTTGATAAAACACTGGTAGAGATAGACTGACAGGGGAAAATCAAGTGACATATTGTTGAAAAGCAAGTCTTCATGAGTCTCTTGCATTTCTGCGTAGTAGAGCAGAGTTGCTGACCACTGATTGTCTTTGTTCTGTACTGTCTTTTCAAGGATGTTTTCTACAGCAAAGAGAGGTAGAGAGAATAGAGGTAGGCTCTCTCTCTCTCTCTCTCTCTCTCCCTCTCTCTCCCCACCTGTCGGAAAACAAGATTGTTAATTGTCTAGTATAATAAAAATAATATTTTCTTTCAAAGCAAATGTTAGGCAGGCTTACTATCCATCACTCCTCATTACAAAAATATTTATGTTCCTTAAGCTCAGGATCCCTCTCCTGTAATGCAACCCACTGCCATATGGTGGTATGACCTGGCCTTCACATTCCCCTATTCAGGAAGCCAGCACAAATGTTGAACTCTGGCTACTGATACTGCTTTGTCTCTTACCCAGGTATAATATTGTAATTTATAATAAGAAATGTATATTTGGTCTTTGCTCCCAAATCCCTTGGAATTTCCTAAGTGTTGAGAGTGATCAAGGTTCTTTTGTTATGTTAATGAAGTGACTTTTAGAAAGCACCCACCTAAAGATGGGGGCTGGTTGCCAATGAAGCCAACTATGTGATTAGAATGCCTTGGAAATTTCAGTCCCAACCCCTGACCTCCAAGGAGGGAGCGGGGCTGTAGGTTGAACCAGTAACCGATGGCCAATGATTTAATCAATCGTGAATATATAATGAAGCTTCCATTAAAAGCCCAAAAGGACAGGGCTCAGAGAGCTTCTGAGTTGGTGAGCATGTGGAGATTTGGGGAGATTGGTGCACTCGAAAGGGCATAGAAATACTACACTCCTTTCTCATACCCTCCCTGTGCATCTCTGCCATCTGGCTCTTCCTGAGTTATAGTCTTTTATAATAAACCAGTAATCTAGTAAGTAAAACGATTCTCTGAGTTCTGTGAGCCACTCTAACAAATTAATCAAACCCAAAGAGGAGGTCATTGTGAACCTCTGATGTATAGCTGGTGATTAGAAGCACGAATAACAGTCTGGGTTTGTAACTGGCATATGAAGCCCAAGGATAGGGGAGCGACCTTGTAGGACTGAACCCTTAACCTGTGAAATCTGAAGCTATCTCTGGGTCCATAGTGTCAGAATTGAGTTGAATTCTTGGACAACCTTCTGGTGTCTGAGAATTGTTTATTTAAGGGGTGGGGAGCCCCGTCCCCATCCTCCACATTGGAAATTGAGTCTCCGAAGACCAATTTACCAGGAGTCTCATGTATTCTGCCATCACCCTGAACATGTGGCAGGATAACTTGCTAGCTTGCGTCTAGAGTAAAATCTCATTTCCTTCACATTTTTTGACAGCCTTGACACCTAAGTACTCATTTGTTGTTTATTCCTGAGTACATAATTTTATTTTGACTCATAATGTGTGTTTCAAGTTTTCGAGATTTCTGTGGGTTTAAAGCAGTACTCATGTTCAACTAAGCTACATTTTAGAGCAAGAGACCTTTAAATTCATGTCATCTTGAGAGTAGAGATTTTTATGTTAACTTCTCACACATCTCTTGGTGACATTCCCTCCTCTCCCTGCCAAGAATTGTAACAAGAAAAGTTTCACACCACATAGGTCATGAAAATGTGTCACCAAGACTCTAAAAAGCTCAGAGAGTTTAATTTCTCTCACGCTGGGGGCAGACCTTTTCTGTTCAGATCTTGCACATCACAAAGTTTCATTTTGTTCTGTGATACCTCCCAAATAAAGAAGAACTCCTATAATCAGTACCTTCTAGGTTTGAGTTTCATTCTGAGGATTTTAGCAAAGCTATTTTGGTGAATGCTTACTGGAAAAGAACAGGTATTTTGCAAATACTTTCTGACTTTTAATGAATTTTTACCATATACTGTATTATATTTAATCCCATTCTAGCTTAATAAATATTGATACAAATTGGAACATAGATATGAAGAAGACTAAGAATAGAGAACAGAACTCTGGCAGAAAAATAGTAGAATGAGTATTAAAAACTTCAGATAAATACTTAAAATTGAAATTCTACTCTTCATTATTTATGAAAAAGAAATGAAAACATATATCTTCAAAAAGACTTTACATGAATGTTCATAACTGAATTATTCATAATAGCCAAATTAGAAACAACCAAATATCTATCAATGGGTAAATGGGTAAACAAATTATGGTACGTTCATACCTACAATGGAATGGTATCAGCTATAAACCAAAATGAAATATTGATACATGCAACAATATAAATGAATTCCAAAAACATTACACTGAGTGAAATAAGACAGATTTAAAAATATGTATATAGCATTATTCCATTCATGTGACTTTTTAGAGAAGGCAGAACTAATCTATGATGACTAAAAACAGGCCTATAATTGCTTGCGGATGTGAGGTGGTAATTGCTAAGAGACAAGAGGGACCTTTCTGAGGTGATAAAAATGTTCAATAACTTGATTTTGATGGTGGTCACAACTATATACATGTTTGGCAAACCTCATCAAACTCTATACTTCAAACAGATGTATTTCATTGTGTGTAAATTATACCGTAATAAAATTATTCTAAAAAGAAACAACAACTAGGATTATAAAAAAATGAGTGATGTTAACTGCCTTTATTTAAAATGTTGTATATTTGGAGTTAGAAATATATTTTCTATTATGCAAGAGAAGATTTGTGCTGGACAAAAAAAATATGATGAAAATAAGAAGGTAGCTCTATAGCATCTGAATTTCAATAAATTGAAACACATGCATAATGCCCAGAATGTTTAGTGATACAAACAGCATTTTTACACAAGTACTTTTATTTTGTAAATTTTTTAAATCATAAAATTAGCTTTTAAATTAAAATATGAGTGCCAGTACTTCAGAAACAGCACTGTCACATATAATCACACAAATTGTACACTGCACAACTCCAGAGGGTACCATTCATGAACTCTACAATATGATTTTATCACAATTTTACTTGATATTAAAAGTCCTTTCTCAGGGTCCTTAAAACAAGGACTGTCTCCATTACTTTTTGGCTTCAGGGCACGACAGAGTCAAATGCTTTTATAGACTTTCTTAAAGCACGGCCCTAGTCTCCTTTGGAGAAAGCTATGATCTTGCAGTTTAACCGAGGAACATTCCACCTACTTTTCCAAATATCTGGGTCTTTTTTGTCATTACCAAACTGAAAAAAAGGACAGGGCTTATAAGAAGGGCTGTGCAATTGATTTATTTCATACCTCATTATTGCAATTTTCACAGTGAGGGAGAAATGCGGTTTCATTGCATGTGACTATTTTGTTTTAAACTCCTTCTTTTTTTCTGTTCAGTAACTCAGTTCCGCATAGAATGTTTAAATTCATTAAATACTAAGTAGCTGTAGGCTCCTTAAGCTTTTCATATCTGGATCTTTGAGAGAAACCATCGAGTCAATGTTCTTTCCCCATCAGACATATTAGTTTAATCTCATTTTAATACAAAGTGATGTAAGGAAGTTTACCCACATATATATAATGTAAAGCAAACCAGCACATATTTTTAGAATTTTAAGATTTCATGATATGATCAACTATTTCCCTGGTATTATCTCAAAAAGTAAAGGAAAATGTTAAATATTTTGTGTTTTGTTTTTTATAAAATGTAGGAGATAGACTAGATCACAGCTTGGAAAACCTTTTCTTAAACTGCCAAATGGTAAGTGTTTTAAGCTTGTGGGCTCTATGGTCTCTGTTGCAAACTACTCAACTTTTCACAATACAGAAAAGTAGTCATAGAAACTCCTTAAATCAGCGGTTCTCAACCTTCCTAATGCCGTGACCCCTTAATATAGTTCCTCATGTTGTGGTGACCCCCAACCATAAAATTATTTTCGTTGCTACTCTATAACCATAATTTTGCTACTGTTATGAATCGTAATGTAAATATCTTTTTGTTTTCCGATGGTCTTAGGTGACCCCTGTGAAAGGGTCGTTCGACTGCCACAGGGGTCGCAACCCACAGGTTGAGAACTGCTGCCTTAAATGAATAGAGGTGCCTGGGTTCCAATAAAATTTTATTTCCCATACAAGTGGTTGACCCATGGGTCATGCTTAGTAGACCACTGAATTAAATAATATTTAAGTTTCCCCTAATAATCTAACATGTTATAACTCTACTTTAGTGAAATAGAAAATATTCTGGAAAAATACTATGTGGGTTTGGTTACAGAAGTTCCTTGTCAAAAAAAAATGGAACTACAAATCTGTAAGTCAAAATTTTGCATGACAGGCCATTTAGCATTTAAGATTGTTTTACAAGCAAAAAATTCAATTTCTCATCTGTCTCACTATGTGCTCTTTCAGGAAATGTATTACATACATTTCTTTGATAGGAATTAAGAATGGGTATATTCAGATTAAATGAGTTTGAAATGCAAAGAGTATTTTAAGAAGGCTTTGATCAAGAGCCATGTTATATTATAAAGGTAAGATGCTATCATGAGTAATTTATGGAACAAGAATTTAGTACTCAACCATGTAAAATTTAGGACATAACCCACTTGATATTGTCACAGCATATAAGTGAACTTTCTGGGGTGGTATTTTTTTGATAAAGTATTATGAAAATATATTCTGTTTTTATAAAATGCAAATTGATTTCAAAGCACATTAAACTTGAATAAATAAATTTTTAATGAAACTGAGGGTTGTTTTTGAAATTCACTGTTCTCTGACAGACTGTAAAGGACTTCATTTCTCTGTACTGATTCCTTTTTCATAAGGTCGATGACTACGCTCCTATGATTATTCTGGGCAGCTTCTTGTATCTCTCACATAGTTTGAAGGAGGAATTCATGAGCAACAAGCCTGTAAGTTACTTGCTCAACTTCTCCTATTAAGACAACTCATCAGAGATCACTCACAAACAGCTGTGCTCTTACAAGTCATAAATGATAGGTCATGTGTGGTGACTAAAGTATGACTCTCAATCAGTGTTCGTGAAGAACTACTCGTCAAGAGTGCTATTTTCACTCTGTGAAAAGTTATTTTAAAGGACTCTACATCGCTGCGTTATCTGAACCCTTTATGGCCCCTGCCAATTTCAAAAATGACACATAGACAGGAGCTCATTTGCTCCTTCAAGTCATAGGAAAATCTGTAAACCAATTCAGGGCTCCAAAATCTTCAGGGACAGGGTTCATCTGTGCCTCAAATCCTTTGCTTCTCTTCTTGAAGGCATTTGCCTTATAAATTTCATACAAAGTTCTGATAGCGTCAGTAACCAGAAGTAGAGATGCAGTCTTCATTCTCCATTCCAATCTTCATTAATCTTTGATCTAATGTAAGTAGACCCTTCCTGCCTGAAATTGTGTCTCAGGAGACTTGGAGTTAGAGCTTTGAATAACAATAACACGTAGCAAAATAATACTGTAAACCTGGTTTGGAAAGCTCGAGGGGGAATTCATTCACATTTATGACTTCTGCCACTTCCTGATTCCAGTCAGGGCTGAAACACCCACAAACATGACCACTTTTCCAAATTGCGTTATGGCACATGCTTTTCCAGTTCCTGCTGAATTCAGGAAATGTGCCAGAAGAGGGAAAAAAATGTATTATGAGCAAGATTTTCTTTCTTTGCTTTTGTTTTTCTCTTAAAGAACCTCCAGGACACTGTTAATATTGTCAAACAGAGTGGCATGATTGCTTTTTCTTGGCACACATTAAATTTCCAGAATTACACTCTCAGTCCCTTTGATAGAACTCAGAGTCAGGATGGCGTATGGTGGTAGGGTGTGTATGTGACAGAACTGCTAAGCCTTAAAACCAGGAGTGGAGAAATGGATGCCTGTAAATGGTAGCTGACAGGAAGTTTTGTCCCTCCTTGATTTCATCCTGACTTATGTCTTCAAATTATGAAATGTAAGGCCAGATCAGAAGACACCAGGTACATATACTTTCTCATGTGATTTATTTTTCCTCCCATCAAATCTGTGCATCCTTGTGTTTTCCATACAACTATCATATGCCATCTGCAAGTAGGTTATCAGGGAAGATAGAATGTTAGTAATTTAAGAAAATAAAATTTAGGCAAACTCTCAGAACACAGAATGGCAGTTTCTAACAAAGGTAAACATGCTCTCATGTGACCCAGCAATCTCATTTCTAGGTTTTTACCCAAAACAAATGACAACATGTGACCACTAAAAATCCTGTACTCAAATGTTTATAGTAGTTTTAATCTCAATAGTCAAAAACTAAAAGTAATCCAAAAGTCCATCAATTAGTGAATATATAAACTATAATATATCCACACAATGAAATAGTACTCAGCAAAATAAAATAAAATAAAATAAAATAAAACACAAGCTACAGATACATGCATACTGATACAACATGGATTAATCTCATATGCATTATGCTGGTGAAGTAAGCCAGGTTCAAAAGTCGAAACATGTTTGATTCCATTTAAGTAACATTCTGGAGAAGCAAAAACAATAGACAGAAAAATGAGTGAGGATGGAGGCAGGAAATTGAGGAAAATTTTAGAGGAACTGGCAACAATCATAATTGTGTGGTGGTCATACTTCTTTGTGACTGCCCAAAATCATAGAACTCTAGTCTATATTGGGTGAATTTTTTCAGTATGTAAATTATATCTCAATAAACCAAACTTTAAACATTAGAGCTCCACTGCAGTATGGATAAACTTAATGTACATCTCCTGAGCCGCTCCTGGTTTCCTTTGTTTAAAATCCATCCCACTCTTCCCTTTCCTTTCCCCCTAAAGCAATGATCTGACTCCCCTGCCTATCATGACAAGCTAAGCATAGCATTAATTTTTCTTCACCAGCATTTAATTTAATGCTTTCTGACATACTTTCAGTCTCCACTTATCTCTTATTACCCTGTTCTCTTTCTTTACAACCCTGCCTCTGAAATCCCCCACACTCAGAACTAGCACGGGACTTATTAGTTTGGTTCTTTTGAGATCTCTAGAAAAGGTAGATAGGACCCCTAAAAATTATCCTTGCCTTTACAGTGGCTTTGAAATACAGACATGGCCAACTGATATAGTCATTTAACAATTATGTATTGATGACACACTGGGTGCCAGACACTGCAGGGCATGTGTGAACTGCACTGTGTGAGTCACTGTCCCTGTGTTGCTCCCTGCCTTGCATTAAAGAATCATAGGGGGGTTGTCACTTTGTGAGGGGTGAAAAGGATAACTATTGCATCACTTTGTACACCTGAAACTAATAGAAATAAAAAAAAATAAAAAAAGAATCATAGATAACTATAATAAGTACCAGGAAGGGAAAAAAGAGAGCAATGTGAGTGGATAGAGCAGGGGTCACATCATTTCCCTGTCAAGGCACACTGCTAGATGTGATGGTGTATGATGATATGTGATTAGCAGTTGAGATCAACAGAGGGTGGAGGAGAGTAATACCACAGCTTATCAGCAGCTCATGTTAGGCTGAAGCAGTTGATAAGAAAGCGCTGGTTTTGAGGACTCCTCCTGTCTGGGACATTGGATAAGGCTGAAACCTGAAGAACAAGTCTTAGCAGTTAAGAGTAGTGAGGGCCTTTATGGTGGTGGTGGTTGTAATAGTTATAATAATAGTGGCAGTGTTAGGGTGGTAATAATAGAGGGTAGCTGCAAAGGAGAAGCATTTCAGGTATAGAAAGTATTAAGTGGGAGCTATCCTTAGGTGATTAAATATTATTATAATCAGAAAATCATAATGGGAGATTGCCGGTTAAGATGGCAGAGTAGGTAGACACTACGCTTGCATCCTCTCATGACCACATCAAAATTACAACTACACTACAGAACAATCATCACTGAGAATCACTTGAACACTAGCTGAACAAATGTCACTGAGAATCACTTGAACACTAGCTGAACAAATGTCTAGTAACTAAGAATATATATTGGATTGTCAGAAAAGTCATGACATATTTTCTCAATGTTTTTCATGCAAAAAATGCTTCATGACTTTCCGGACAATCCAATAGAAGAAGACATATGGAGACTGGTAGGCAAGGCAGAGATATGGGATGTGCTGGTCCCCAGACCCATGCCTGGTGATTGAGACTTAAGAGGGATATCTCAACTACAGAGGTCCCCCCTGAGGAGTGAGGGGTTCCAGTCCCACACCAGTTTCCCCAGCCCAGGGTTCCAATGCCAGAGAGAAGAGTCCCCATCACTTCTGGCTGTGAAAACCAGTGAAGATTATAGCTGAGGGAGACAGAGGGAAGCTGGAGTCTCAGGCCTTCCTCTCAAAGGGCCTATGCATGGACGTACTTGCTATTAGGCTTACTCGTTCTAAGCTCCAGTGCCAGGGCAGCAGCTCAATAGGTGCCAGGGATACACATGGAGGAAATAATTTGTCTGGCTTCAGAGCAAGGGATGGAGGGGGAGCTTTCTCCCAGACAGAAGTTCTGGCAGAAGACATTGTTCCTTTGTTGAGCACTTCCCCCTCCCGGCATTCAAAGGCAGGCAGTTACCATATCTGAGTCTCCATCAAAGTGGCTAACACCTTTTGCCCCACCCCTAGTGCTTCCCTGAGACCCCACTTCCAGTGGCTTTTCCATGCAAACAGCCTGTCTTGGCTTATGCTGCAGACCTTCCTAAAATCTCTCAGTGGTTCACAATATCTGGTCTCAGCATGCCCCGTACCTCTTGCTAAGCAACCCTAAGCCTGGCACTAGTGGCAGCCAGTCTCGGTTCTCTGCTTTGCCTCTCTCAGGCACCTCCAAGCCCAGCGTGGGTGGCAGCCATCTGTGGATCACTTTGTGATTGATGTCAGGTGTCCTCTAGCAGGGCACAGGCAACAGTTGAACTTGGCCTACATTGGGGCCCTTCCTAGGAGGCCCCAGGCCTGGATCGCCTGGTGACCATTTTTAAACTGTGCCTGTGCACTGCCTGGCCACCTCCACAGATGACCCACCCAAAGGGAAGACTAGGTAGGCACCAGAGCTCTGTTACAGCAAGTCTTGCTCTATAGGGTCAGCCCCTGCACAACAGCCCTTTGATTGCAGTCACAGCCAGTCCTCACAACCAGCCAACCTGAGGGCCAATACCTCCCACTGATGTGCAAACAGCAACCAAGACTGAGCTATAACAGGAGGAAAAAGACAACCCACACAAAGGACACACACGGAGCGCCTGGCTCAGGTGACCTGGAAGACTGTGCCACTGGGTCACATAAAACACCTATGACATAAGGCTACTAAGACCAGGGGACACAGCAGCTCTACCTAACATATAAAAACAAACACAAGGAGGCAATCAAAATGGGGAGACAAAGAAACATGTCCCAAATAAAAGAACAGAACAAAGCTCCAGAAAAATAACTAAACAAAATGGAGACAAGTAATCTACCAGACACAGAAAGCACTCAATCAAAATAGTAAAAAGAGTCTAAAAAATGCAGAGAATTTAAGGGGTCTCTGGGACAACATCAAGCATACCAACATTCACATTATAGGGATACCAGAAAGAGAAGAGAGAGAGCAAGGAATTGAAAACTTATTTGAAGAAATAATGATGGAAAACTTCCCTAACCTGGTGAAGGAAATAGATATACAAGCCTAGGAAGTGCAGAGAGTCCCAAACAACATGAACTCAAACAGGCCCACACCAAGATGCATCATAATTAAAATGTCAAAGGCTAAAGGCAAAGAGAGAATCTTAAAAGCAGCAAGAGAAAAGTACTTAATTACCTACAAGGAAACTCCCATAAGACTGCTAGCTGATTTATCAACAGAAACTTTGCAGACCAGAAGGGACTGGCAGGAAATATTCAAAGTGACAAAAAGTAAGGAGCTACAACCAAGATTACTCTACCTAGCAAAGCTATTATTTAGAATTGAAGGACAGATAAAGAGCTTCCCAGACTAGAAGAAGCTAAGGGAGTTCATCACCACCAAACTAGTATTACAGAAATGTTAAAGGAACTTCAAGAAGAAGAACAAAAGATTAAAAATATGAGTAATAAAATGGCAATAACAATGTATCTATCAATAATTACTTTCATTGTGAATGTATTAAATACACCAATCAAAAGACATAAGGTGGCTGAATGGATAAGAAAACAAAGCCCTTATATAAGCTGCCTACAAGAGACTCACTTCAGATCAAAAAACATACACTGAAAGTAAAGAGATGGAAAAAGATATTTCATGAAAATGGAAATGAAAAAAACAGCTGTGGTTGTGATACACTTATACCAGACAAAATAGCCTTTACAACAAAAGCTATAATACAAGACAAAGAAGGACCCAGCAATCCCACTTTTGGGTATCTATCCAAAGAAAGGTAAAACACTACTTCAAAGGGACATGTGCATCCCTATGTTTATTGCAGCATTCTTTACAATGGCCAAGATGTGGAGTAAGTCAGACAGAAAAAGACAAATGTCATATGACTTTCCTTATAAGTGGAATCTAAAAAACAAAATATAAACAAACAGAACAGAAAAAAAAATTGATGGTCAAATTATGTAAGAATTCATATGTAAATATGTAAATCTTTAACAATTAGAAGATTTAGACTAGATTGGATTTTGTACTGACAGATAATTTTTTATTTTTACTCAAGGCAAGATACTACATATAGGACAATTTGCATGTTGTGTATGGACATTTCCTGCTATTGAGGCCCTAATTTATTGGGGGAAAGAGACACACAAAGAGGAAGTAATTAGAAAATGGGACAAGGCAGAATTATTTACATCTTTAACATTTGATACAGTGAATAGGAAAGAGTTAGCTAGTTGAGCAGGGCTAATAATGGCTTCATGAAGGAAAATGGAGATAAGAGTATGGAGGGTGTGAGACTTGAATCTATCTGGCTAGTTGAGGTAGTGTACATGCATTTCAACTCATGGGGTTCTCCTGGAGCAAATCCAGAGATGTAAGGAAGAGAAATGTACAAGAAAAAGCAGGAGCATATTTTCTTAAAATTATTAAAATAATTTGTGCATCTTCTATTTCACATTCCCAAACATTATGTTTCATTTTCATTACAGTCAATATGCTGCTTGCTGCTATTAGTTTTTGCTCCATTGGGGAAAACAAGCATTATTAGGTTAGAAATCGATGAGAGGAAACAAGTTTTTGAATGCTCCTGAGATGAGTTCACCATGATAAATTTCTGATGTCTCGTAGTATGTTAAGGATTTCTACTCAAAGGACTGTGACTCAGTGATCCTAGACACGCCATTTTCTCAGTAAAGTTGCCTTACCTAATTGGTCACTATGCAAAAGTACCTCACTGTGTACTTTTTACACACTGTGTAATATTTACTGTGTGAATATGCACTGTGTGAATATTAAAAGTACAATGAATATACAGAGGATGCCCCAAAAATGCATACACATTTTAAGAAAAGAAAAAACTATTAAAATTGTAATACTCAATATATACCGATAACAAAAGATGAATACAAGTCACGTGCATACATTTTTTTGGCACCCCCAGTATAAATATATAATTACAAGGCAAGGCCAAATTTTAGTCTAGTTTATCCAATGTTAGCCTATCAATTAGACTCTTGATATCTCTTGCTATAACCTTATTTAATTCATGTTTATTTTAGCCGCAGCCCTTATGAAACTCTCATAGGTCTGGTAAAAAAATCCTTTTTTAAAAAAATAATGTTGGCTTCCATTCCCTCTTAATTGCAGGTTGCATTTTTTCTTCTCACAGGCCTTGGAACACTTGGTCACAAGTTAGTATATATTTCAATTCAGTTCACTTAAGTTGATTTCACCTCAGCAAAACCATATTGGATACTTGCCATGACTTGGCACTAAGGGACTACGGAGATGGCTGATCCTCGTTGCCTTTTGTTGGGAAGGAAACTCTTTTCCTCTACCCTTTATGTTCATGTCTTGGGTGCTTGCAAATGGAACTGACAAAAGACAAAAGAGAAAAGACAAGTTTTTATCTATATAAGTATATGTGAGAGTTCACAGAAAAGTGTGACTCAAGGCGGTGTTTAGAATTGGGGCATGCATCTTAAAAGGAGAAGAGGGGGAGGAGAAGGACAGTTATGGGAAAATAAACGATTTTTAAGAAAGAGAAATGAGCCCTTTGGGGAATAGATGGGAGATACAGTTTTGTGACGTCAGTTTAGGTGTGATGCGGGAAACTCTCATCTCCTGGTTTGCTCCCAAGCAGGAAATTTCTCCTAATTGAATTCTTTTGAGAGGCTCCACTTTTAGGTAGATAAGACATTTCTGGAATTCAAGCCTCTTCTGCTCAAAATAATTTTTATGCCACAGTGGCATATTCTGGACTCCTTCACTTCAATCTAGTGGGAGAGATAAAAGCATACACGTGTCACTGTGTCACAGGCAAGCCTAAAAGTATAAACCACCAGTCCAGGTCTCAACCTGCAATTAAACACTTCAGCATGCAGGGATTTACAGTTTGGAAAACCACTGCAATCTCATCATGCCCTCATTTTCCCAGTCCATTCTCTATGTGAGTTTTACTCCAATTTATAGTTGTCAAGTCTGAAGTCTTAAAATAATCTTGATCCAGAAAAAAATTCTACATATGGCTCAGAGAAAAAATTCTACATACGGCTAGACAATACATAGTTATTTCTTATGTAGAATATTATCATTGCCTTTACACAGCTTACACAGTTTTTGGAGGTTTTTTTTGTTTTTTTTTTTTAACCTAAGACTTCCCTTTCCAGATGAGAGACGTTTGTTCCAGAATTGGCTTTCACTCCGAAGGCAGGATGCCCCTGCCTGCAGGGGCATGAACAGGAAAAGACAATGAGTACAACTGGCATTGTGTTGCTTTTTTGGGCACCCTGATGCACCCTTTGAAACTGACATGCTTATACCAGCAGTGCTTGCTCAGGGAAGATTTTCATGAGGTAAAACATAGCTTCACAAATCAATGCAAATGTTTAATACACCACTCTCCCATTTAGTACATATTTGAGACATTTAATGAATATAATCTGAATTTATCACTGTTTTGCTTAAATACTTCAAAAGATTTATATGTTGAACCTTAGCAAAATGACAAGCCATCAACCATTTCATTTTTTCCCCTCAAAGTTAATTGATACTGCTAAAAATTCTTTACACATGTTAACATCCAAACCCAGTGTGCATGAATCAGAGCAACAAAAGGATTGTGGGTAAGGACAGAAGTTTGGGCACAGTTGCCTGAGCATTAGACATCCAGGGTATCCATCAGACTTCTTTTTGATGCAGCTGGATAGGATCTTCACACCATCTACTCCAAATAGTTAGTGCAAACTCAGGCCATTAGTTGGTGACAGTTCTTCATCCAACACACTTACCAATCTGCCCACTTGCATTATCCTCTCTTTTCATTTTGGCAAGTAATATGCAATTCTTTTCATACACATTATTTTTAGCTGAATTGAGGTTGCCTGAAGCTAATGGGTTGTGGATATCAGCAGAACTGGGACCTGATACAACCCCTTAGACAAAATAATGAATGAAGTTCATTCTTTCATTAATAAGAAAATGCTTTTGTTCATTAAGAAAAAGATTTGTG
>NW_017731798.1:1188396-1189355 GCF_001890085.2 Hipposideros armiger
GTATGTCTATTTCTTTCACCAGGTTAGGGGAGTTTTACATCACTATTTCTTCAAATAGGCTTTGAATTCCTTGCTCTCTCTCTCTCTTTTTTTCTGGTACCCCTATGACATGAATGTTGGTACCCTTGATGTTTTCCCAGAGGCCCCTTAAACTCTCATCATTTGGGGGTTTGTTTGTTTTTTCTTTTTGCTGTTCTGATTAGGTGTTTTCTGCTACCTTATCTTCTAAATCACTGATTCTATCCCCTGCTTCATCTAATCTACTTTTGATTTCCTGTAATGTATTCTTCATTTCCATTATTGTATTCTTTATTTCCAACTGGTTCTTTTTTATATTTTCTATCACCAATTTTATGTTTCCTATCTCTTTGTTGAAGTTCTCCCTGAGATCAGTGAGCCTCCTTATAAGCAGTGTTTGGAACTCTGTGTCTGGTAGGTTACTTGTCTCCAGTTTGCTTAGTTATTTATCTGGAGCTTTGTTCTGTTCTTTTATTTGGAACACGTTTCTTTGTCTCCCCATTTTGACTGCCTCCTTGAATTAGGTATAGCTGCTATATCTCCCAGTCTTAGTAGAGTAGCTTTATGTAGTAGGTGTGCTGTGCAGTTCAGTGGCACAGTCTTCCTGGTCACCTGAGCCACGCGCTCCAGGTGTGGCCCTTGTTTGGGTTGTATGTGCCCTCCTCTTATAGTTGAAACTTGGTTGCTATTTGCACATTAATAGGAGGGATTGACCCTTGGGCTCATTGGTTGTGAGGACTAGATGTTACTACAGTGGAAGAATTGTGATGCGGGAGCTGACCGTACAGAGCAGGCAGGATCTGCCTCAGCAGGCCTCTGGAGCCTGTCCAATCCTCCTCTTGGGTTTGTCAGTTTTGGAGGTGGCTGGGTGATGCCCCAGCTCATTTAGAAGCTGGCCTGCCCCAGGGTCACCAAGGAGGGGATCCACTGCAGGTCAAGTT
>NW_017731798.1:1190688-1193621 GCF_001890085.2 Hipposideros armiger
TAGAATACAACACACACTAAACTACAACTGAATGATGAGAAAAATCCCATCTAGGTAGGAAAAAGTGATTGTGATAAAGCTCAATCACAATCAAAATAAAATAAAACTATTCAGTGGACATTTTCTGTAACAAAAGTTGATGAAAAATGAATGTATCAAGTACCTGCAATTATTAGTGTGCTTTGGTACTACAGCTTTTTAAGGTATCATGTTCATTAAATTTTCTACTACACAAATTAAAATAATACAACTGACTAATTAAAACCTCCTGATCAATAGTTAATTCTTTGTATTTCTCAACAATAATGTTAAAGTCATGTTTTTAGGAAAGCCTTATATGGAACCTCCTTCCTCTTCCTTTTGGGTCAGGATCCTTTTTTACATGCTATTGTAGTATCACCCTTATTTCACTTAATTCACTTTTCATAATTATATATTCACAATGTGACTATTTGATTAAAATGTGTCTCTTCTACTAGATTCTAAGCTCTATCTAGCCAGAAGCATGACTCTTTTACTCACCTGGCACAGTGTCTGACATTTCATTTTTGATCAATAAAAAGTGAATGTGTGAGCAAAGCTTATTCACATTTTGTGGGAGAAAAATGCAATATAAATTGTCTTCTGGTATGTAAAATAATCTGAATGTTTCCCAATGATTCTTTTCAGCAACATGCATTGCCCGTTAACTACATTTTCATTTGTACCCCTTTTCCCTCTTACCTGATATAATGGGTAAATCAACCCTTTTCAAATCCACTGATAATTAATGGGAAATGTAAGGAATATAATCTAGATTAATTGAAAGTTTAAAAATCAATAGTTGCCTTTGGAAAACTGAATGACTATGAAATATTAGTTTTATAAAACAATGGCCAGATAATTAGCTTCAGAAATTTGAAGTTTAGCAATTGTTTCTTGGTGTTNTTTCATTACTAGTTTGGAGTTATTTAAAATGTATGAAATGCTATAAATTTCCAAAGTAAAAAATGTAAAACAGATTTCTCAAAAGCAGAGATTTAGACATCAGTGATGCTTACTATATGCCAAAAACACACATTTTAATTGTAGTCTAGAACATGAGTCATCTAAGTAATCTTGAGAATACTAATCTGAATATATTATAGAACACTCAGTTCAGTGAATCTTATAGCCTGAAATGAAGATGCAAACACTCGATGGTAGGCACTGGACATTCTGATCACCTTCCAATGACAATATAGATGAAGGAGTTCCAAGTTCCTCTCCAAAATAATTTCAGTTCTCTTAACCTCAGTTCCCTTATCTGTGTACTAACAGTAGTAATTCCTACTTTATACATTTATTGTGAGGCTGAAGGCAGACAAGGACTATAAAAGTGCTTTGCAAACTGCAAGGAGCTATGAAAATGTGATACGTTTATTACTGTCCTTTGGGCACAGTTTTGATAACATGGCAATTAATTGTGATTATTTTGTAAGAGTAGTGTGGGATTTGGGGCTAATTTGTGGGCCTAAGCTAGCTGTATGTGTAATTTAAGATTTAGTTCAATGGCAATGTCTGGAGCCATGATATTTCTCTTAGGACTAATGAATTAAACATGTTTAACTAGCAACCAACTCAGTTACCCTTTGTGCCCTCCTTAGTCATTCTGCAGAGTGATTTGTTTTACTCTTTGTAAATGTGTTAGTTTATAGAGTCCCCACTGAAAACTAATTGTCAATGAAAAGAATAAATGTGCAATGACAACAAATTTATTCAGAATCTTTGACTTCAGTAGTTAATCCAAACCTATTTAATTTGAATGATTTCCTTTGAAGCCATGATTATAAGATCTTTATACCTAAGTACATCCCTAAAACTAATAACCAGATGTCTAATTTTGCAGTAATAGTACCTAAATTATTTATGCAGATTACCTTTATGAATTTGTGACCAATAAGAACAAAACTAAGCAGATGCCTTCAGAAACCACTTTGGAGCTCCAAGTTTCACTTGTCTGTTTTTTACTTTCTACTAACATTTGTTGAGTACCTACTATACACCCAGTGCTACTACACATATAATTTCATGTAATCTTCATAACTATTCCATTCTAGAAACTAAAGAAACCAAATTTCATAGAACTTAAAAATCTGTACAAGATGGCACACCTGTAAGTGATGACACCTCCTATTTAGCAACTCCAAGACCAGCCTTCTTTCAAAAGCAGCACTATTTATCTACATGCCAAGGAGAGGGTGTCCTCATATTCTTTCTTTCTAATCAAAACTTCGTCTCAGGAAAGAATCTGGCAAACTCACCATAAAGTGGTAGGACACAAATGACTCGTAAGGCTTAATTCATAAATTAATATCTAACACATATTCACATCTAACACAAGGAGATGTATATTTTACCAGGAGAAAAAATATTATTTGTAATCTATGTCAAATGCTTGAAACTCTTCCCAAAATTTCAGACATTGGGATGCAGGTAGGTTAAAGGAACAAATCAATAATCTGAAATCAGATTACATACATGATCCTCCCCAGTTAAATAAGTGGCACCCCGAGCTGTTACTGTCACAGAAGGACTGATGTGTTACTACTTTCCTGTAACGTTTGTATTAAGATTTGTAACTGCTGCTGATGACCTGCAATGAGATTGCTGCTCAAGTTGGCACTGGTAGTTTATGTAGAATACCTCTGCTGCTTCTCCTCCAAAAATCACAGCAAAGATAGATAATATTTCACATACGTATTTAAAAGACATGGCCACAGCCAAAAGCAAGATAAACATCTCTTACAGCCAAAAGCAGAATAAAAAGAGATAATAGTGAATGTGGTTTAGTGCATAGGCCTTCTGAGTTCCAGGACCAGAAAAAAGCCAGAAGTAGCCATGTATGCAGCTCCTGGCCTGGGAGCTACAGCGTGTGACATAGGTAGCTGAGCCAGGGCACCCATGGTCCCAGG
>NW_017731798.1:1201446-1202218 GCF_001890085.2 Hipposideros armiger
CAACTGGGTAATTTTGAGTATATGGATGCACTTGTCTACATCAAATATTGAAATCAACAAACACTAACGTTTTAAATGCTTTTGTTTTTAAAGGAAGATATCTCCAGATTTTTGTCTTTGTAGCTGTAATCATTCAAATACCTTTGACTTACTAAGGGCTACCCCAATTAGGATCTCTTTACATCTGAAAATTATTAGAAAGAGCACCCAAACACCACCTACAAATACTAAATCAAGACCTCTGTATTCCCATTATTTTTGTGGTCAGTTGAAAAGTTTATTCCCAATAAAAGATTTTTTTAAATGTAAATGTTTCTTAGTAATAAAACATCTCATTGAAAACTGGTAGCATAAAATAATCTAGGTAAGAACATTTTGTGAAAATAAAATCATGATATATTCTATTAATAGATTAGCAATATGCCATATGAGGACTTCATTTGATATATTCAATTCTAATACTGGCTTCTCAAGGATTTTAACCTAATGTAATGAAGACTTAATAATTTCCCCTAAAAATGGAAGAAAACATTGCATTTCTGAAGACACATATATATTGTATACTATAGTGGTACAATTTAATTATGAAGTAGTAATTTAATATTCTGTATGTGAGATACTATCTATCCTTCAGTATTCTGGATAGGTTTCTCTTCTTCCAGAAATCCTTCTTGACCCAACCCACCGTGATGGTGAATTTTATGTGTCAACTTAACTGGGCCATGTGGTGCCCTGACATTTGGTCAAACATTATTTCAGGTATGTCTGTGAG
>NW_017731798.1:1212613-1218654 GCF_001890085.2 Hipposideros armiger
AAAACAGCCAGTGTTTTCATGAAATATTTCTGAGTTTTGAAACATTGATGCTTCCTATTTGGAAAAAGTGATACTAGAAAAAAATGTCAATAGAGAAAAAAACAGCTCACTGATTTTTAAATTGTATTTTTTGGCCACCCTTGGGCAATAGTTTTGGAAACCTTGACATCCCACATTTGTCTTTATGAATCCTGACTATCTCTGGTAGAACAGAGAATCAGAGGCATTTTAGAGAGTTAAAGGACTGTAGCCTTTATCTTCAAGGCAGGTGTCTCTTTTAATTACATCTGACTTTCCCTTTCTCTTCTGTCTGAAATACAACCAGTTTCCAAATCTTCAAATAAGTACACAGTTCTATCAGTTCTAGGATTATGCTAAAGACAAACAATGGTGTTTTCAGTGAAAGCTTTTTTGTTGTTGTTGCATTTTTAATTGTTCAACTCTATTGTGTCAAATAATTTTTATCTTGAGAATTAGTGGTTAATGAATGATCATTTGGAGGAAGTTTTATGATCTCTAAACACCCTGTAGCTATGAAATAGTATTGATATCAATGTGCATTGGCACACGAAGATTGTGCTTCTATTTTGTTTCTGGATGCAACGGTTTATTTTAATTAATATAAATTGACTCCATGATATATGACTGAACAAGGTATTGAGGTGAGGGAGGAAGGAGGAGGGAAGGTTTGGGTGATAAGTACTTAATAGCCTGGCGATACTACTTTGGTGGAATGAAAGCTGTTTAACTTTGGTTTTTACTTTGCCAAATAATACTGAGTTCTCACTGTTAAAAGATAAACTGAGGCATATTAAGAATTTTCAAAGACTGTTTGAACAAAAATTGCCTTGAATTAGGCAACACCAAATAATCAGCAGTTAGGAACATTCACTGTCAGGAGCTGGGCAGAGAGACTTTTATGGGGAAAAGGTGAAAACAAAGCAAGGAAGTAATTGATAGCTTAAAGGCTAGGTGGCTGTCTGTGATTAGATGTTCTTAAGTTTTGGTTTTGTAACTCTGAAGCATTACCAGGCTTAGATTTTAGTGTGCTTATGTAGGGAACCATGGCATTAGAGCCACCTCGGTATAATGGCTTCCTCATTTTATTAATTTAACACTACTATTATCAGTCATGTCAGTTTGTTGGTTATTTTCAACTTTAGGTTTTAAGCCTGAGAAATCAAGAGATCATTATGGAATTTAACAGAACCCCTCTGTTGTTTGCACATAATCTGAAGTAAGAAAAATCAGTGAAAAGATAAAAAGAAGAATCAGAAATATGGAGTTGTATTTGAGAAAACATATCAGATGAATAAAAAGTGATTGTCAGTTTTGATGAGAAGAGTATGTAATACTAGGATTATCATTCTTACAAAAGACAGTGCATACAAAACTAGAGAAAATGACTGCTCCATTGGTTCTTTATGTGTCTATCTATAGGAATTATACTTACGACTACCAAAGAATTTCTGGAGACTGAAATGAGGGCCATAGTGGGTTGTAAGATAGGTCCACTTTGGAATTCTGAGATGATAACAGGTTCTCTGCAGCGTTATTTTTAGGAATACCTTATTGGCTTTCTGGGAGTGAGGAAAGGAGATTTGGTGCCAAATAATTAGGCCCCTCAGGACATCAGAAAAAGAAGAAATGGCTGTGAGGAGGTTATGCAAAAGCACGTCCTGAGGTTGGAAGTGATGTGGGAATTTTTTAGTCTGTTTTTGGCCTGNCAACCCACCGTGATGGTGAATTTTATGTGTCAACTTAACTGGGCCATGTGGTGCCCTGACATTTGGTCAAACATTATTTCAGGTATGTCTGTGAGGGTGTTTCTGGATGAGATTAACATTTGAAGAGATAGAGCAGAGTAAAGCAGACTGTGGATGGGCCTCACCCAATCAACTGAGGACCTGAATAAAAGAAAAAGCTGAGTAAGAGGAAACCTCTTTAGCATGCCCGATTGAGTTGAGATATTGGTCTTCTCCTGCCCTTGGATTGAGAGGACACCACTGGCTCTCCTGGGTTCCAGCTCGCCAACTGCAAGCTGGAATTTCTCAGTCTCCATAACCACATGAGCCAGTTCCTTATTCACTCCCTCTCTCATTCATTCTCTCTCTCTCTCTCTCTCTCTCTCTCTCTCTCTCTCTCTCTCTCTCTCTCCTGTTTCTTTGGAGAACCCCGACTATTTGTAAGGTAGCTTCCTCTATGAATTTATGCCCTTAGTTTCCTCTCCCTCTCTCTGTAGTGCATCTCTCTATATCATAATTGTCTGTCAGTTTTAAGTTCTGAGAAAGCAGGAATAATGCCTTTCCTTTACATCCTTTATCCGTAGTCCTTAGCATGGTGCCTGACACCTATTACACAATGAATAATATTTGTTGAATAAACGAAAGGATAGATCAAGTTTCCAGTCAGAGACATATCTGGATTGCTTCATCATATAAACCATGTGTTTATGCATTTTAGCTATAATTGGCTATATTTAGCTATAATTATCTATTATCTATAGAATAGGTAAGTTAAACCCAGGTAGCCTTTACTGAATGGGATTCTTAAGTCATTCAACCCTTCAGTCTGTCTATGTAACAATTTATTGTTTTCTGTTTGCCTATTCAGTTTATAGATTTCTGAAGGACAGTGACTTTATGATACATATTACTCCTGAAAAAAACTAGGCATTCCCGTGGATTTGGGCCTTTCCATTTCCAGTTTGGTATAAAAGCAACTAGGACCCATGTATAGAAAAGGATCATCATATGGCAGGGAAAGGCTCCTTCTTCCAGTCTACTCAGCCACTTGTTCACAGTAAGACAATTATCTTCCCCTAATAACTAAAGGCAGAGAGGACTATTGGTGAATAATTATCATGGTTCGAAATTTCCGATCTTCAAATAATTCCAATTAGATCTCTTTCATAATTTTATTAATTACCCTAGAAGTAGTAATAAAAATTAACTTAGGAAATATGTTGGTATGTAGACATACATCAAGATTTTTTTTCTTTGGTTTGGGGTATGTGTATTAAGAATATAATGGAATTTTTTCAAAGTATGTCAACGATGGTTAAAATTACTGTTTCTTGCTGTAAAAAAATTTTTTTAAAACAACACTTAAAGCCAAATGTCTAGGTTTTGTACACATCAATAGAAAAGACAAACAAGAAATAGAAAGAACACAGAGCCCACTATCGATCCCTCTTTACATGAAAGGAGTTATTTTCTTTGATATTGGCTTTAGAAAGTGGTGTTTTCCTCCTCCCCCTTCCTTTCAACAAAGAAGCCAACAATTCATTGTGTGTAAGCTGGAGCTGCAAGGAATTATTGAAAAAGAACTAAAAAAAAACCCAAACCATTACACCAAAGAGAGAAACACATTTCAAGTCAGACTTATCTAGTCTCTTGGATTTGGGCGCATGCCTCTTTCTCTGTGTGCTGAATGAAGGAGGGGAGATACAGTTTCGCATTGATGGTACCCCGCACCCAACCACATTACTAAAATCCTTTTTCTACAGAAACTGCCCAATGTTCCATTCCTTTTATTCTCTATATTGTTGTATCCTAAATACCTACATTAAACTAACACAGGATGCCATTTTACTAAGCCTCTGGAAAGCCATTCGTTTAAATCCATGTTATAGCGAAGGGAACAATCTGCTAGCCTACTCCTCCAATGTAAACAATGGCATATTCCTGTTAAAAGCAATATTTATAATTCTCAATCTTAAGCTAAACTTGTACAAGATAATTGTCCTTATTTCCCAAAGACTAGTACAGGGTCCTCAATTTGCATATAAAGGTATTATTGATGCATTTTTTAAAAATTTACTTATGTGATGTAATTGTTTAAAAAGCTAAGTGCTCACAACTAGCAGTTTTTAAAATTTCCCTTCATTGTCCATTTTAAATAAATACAGTTTTATAGCTAGCTTTCTTCAGTTAATACAGTATCATAAATAGTTTACTCTGTTGTTACATGCTTTTCTTAATATCCCACTGTAAGCATGTGTACAATTACAGTAATCATTTCAGCTATTTACATTTTTCTTTTATAAGATACACTGTAATATGCCGATTTGTGTATATAAGTTTTCATAACTTAAGTAAGATAAATTCTTAGGAATAGGATGCTCTTTCAGTGACTTTCTTTCCTGAATGTAATAAATTGATTGCATATCCCAATTAAGTCACTTCTTTTCGGGAATAGATAAGAATGCAAGCCTTTTACATAACTACAAACAGGTTAATAACTCAGACATGGGGTCAGTAGGCCCAGGTCTCAATTCTCTCTCTAATACCTGTGTGATCTTTGGGAAGTGACATACCTCTTACAGTTCTTAGTTTGTTTTCATATTATAATGGGAATAGTGATTTTGAGTTTTCGGTTCAACACATAAGGAGCTTAGAAGTTGCCATCCCATCCTAACAACAAGTAAAATAAACTAACAAATTAATAACTCTTCTTAGATCCATCAGAAAAGTGATGTCACAGGGCAACTGCTGTGCCCCAAACTGGAGAGTCTGACAGGAGGATAGAGAGAATCACAGCTTACCAGAACAGAAACCCACAAGCATCATGGGAACCCGTGCCAGGGTAGAAAAACTTGAACTGCAACTGAGGAATTTCTGGAGGCTCAGTGTACACAAGTCTGAGAGTTACAAACTCCAGGGAGACCTGTCATTGTGGGGGATGGGTACATTTGTGTGAGTTTACCTTCAGGAGCTCTACCAGGTCCATCAAACTGGCCCTCAAGCAGGGGGAGGGGAAAAGGAACCACCTTATGCACCAGGACATCCTGTTCTTAACAAAGCCTTCTTCCAGAAGAAATGATTTTACCAGAGCCTAATCTACTGGGTTGTTATCAAAACCTAATTTACATGGGGGAAGGGAAATACCCAGAAATGATCCAGGCCCTGGGGCATGCAGTCTAAACCACCAGCAGCAGGGCTAGGTAGAAAAGACAAGCACATCTGTTGTTCTGGAGTTCACAGGCTCTTTTATGGAAACAGTTTGGGGAAGAAAGATGTAAGTTGTTTTGAAAGAATTTGCATTGGCCATAAATAAAGGGGATGGGAGAAGGTGAAGGAGAGCTACCTCTGGGATAGGTGCAGAGTCTGTAAGCAGGAAGTGTTTGCTCCTTCGAATTGCTGGTGGACAGCAGTTCAGAAAGCTCATGTATAACCAAGAAGTGGAGATGCCTGGTGGTCAGTGGCACTTGGCTATTCTCTTTAGATAATCACAGAAATAGTCACCTGTAATCAATTTTACTCAGAGTTCCAACATACATTCAGGAATGTAAGTTTTTTGCCCTGCCGTTTTTAACAGATTAACCTCTCTTGTCTCCTCTTTCCAGCCTGCTGTCATTTAACTGAGGGCATTTCAATTTTTTTCTTGTCACCTTCCAAGTAGGGAAAGGGAAACTCGTAATTCCAGCATCCTCTAGCCATCCTGTCCCAAGCAAGGTGGGGGAAAACCTGAGAAGCACTGATGAGGTTCCCAGTGCAGGGGCACAGGCTCACCAAAAGACTGAGATTTAACCACAGGACTACAGACTGCTTCCTCTCCCCCCAACACCATACCACTACATGGCCAAATGCCTAGTAACTGCAGTTCCTTTTACTCATCATGTCTTCTAGGCACAGAGGAATTTTAGGGCAGTGAAAGTTCTGTATAATACGCCAATGGTGCACACATGTCATTACCCATTTGCTCACACCCATAGACTGTACACTACCAAGAGTGAACCCTAGTGAAAACTATGGACTTTGGGTGATAATGATGTTTCTGTGTAGGTTCCATTGTAACACACACGCTGCTCTGGTTCAGGGCATTGCTAAGGGAGGAGGTTGTGTACGTGTGTGAACGGGGACCATATGGGAACTCTCTGCTTTGTACTTTCTGCTCAGTTTTGCTGGGAACTTAAAACTGCTCTAAGAAATATAATTTATTAATTATAACAAAATTAAGAATAGAAATGCTTATTTGCCCAAACAAGTGATTATGTATATTCATAATCACATTTATGTGAGATCAATATAAATATGTTG
>NW_017731798.1:1220979-1231054 GCF_001890085.2 Hipposideros armiger
CTTCTGATCAGGTATATTTGAGGATTTATTGTACACAGTCCCTTAACTTATCTTTTACCTTTAACAGTGGACATTGAATACATCAACAGATCTAAAGCCTACCAAGGATTAACAGAGCCTCACCAGACTGGCACCTAGTCTCCCCCCGCAGTTGGTATCTCCCAAGTCATCTCAGAGGAACCCAGTTTTTAGACCCATAGAAGAACGGGAGAGAGTTACCAATTCTATGTACTATACTAATAAAGCTCATCAAACTTATATATTCTTTGGAAGCCCTTTCCTCCCACCTAAGGGATGAAGAAGCTGAGGATGTGGAGGGTAGTTTTCATTGTTTTGGAGAAGCCGCTGTGACCATGTTAAACCAGCAATGATTTCCCTACATGATAATCACCCAAAGGCACTATGCTGTGATCGTTTCCTGGGCCTCATTTTGAGCAGCTCTTTAAAAAGATGCAAGTATTTGAATATTATTCTTAGATGATTTCTTGCTAACCTGTGTGGGAATTAATGATTTTGAATTTTAACATAACTGCCCTGAAATTGTCGCAAATTTTTTCCCTAAGGACTGTTTGAAAAACAAAAACAAAAACCAGCATCTCTACTAATACCATCTACCTCTTAGCAAGTTAACATTTATGATACATAGTACCAGATGCCATTATGCTTAGGACTGTTTTTACTAAATCAATTTCCATTGTGATGTTCTCTAAATATTGAAATACAAAGTGTGCTTAACAGAGGTAGTCTGAGGGATCGTTAAAACCCGAAAGGGGCCTAAAAGAGGAATATCATCAGCTCATCAACATTTGAAGTTTTCCGTTTCTTCCTGCAAGGTTTGCTTTTCAAACAAGAACAGAGGATTGGATGGAAATAGGGAAGTTTTATCTCAAGTTGCCTAGGTATACATGCATCATTTAGAAAGGCTGCGTAGACTGTCTATATGAGGAGGTAAGGTGGGGAGGGTTGTGAGTGTGATGGTCTTTAAAACAAACTGAACTGTGTTTTAATTTTATGGCCATGAAGAGATAAAACAAGCTGTTGTCAGAGGGAAAAATCAGCAGGAAGAGTGAAGCTGCAGATCTCTCACTTCAAGGATTCTTATCTAATCAGGGTTGCAGCCAACCAGTCGAATCAGATCTGAGGCTTGCTACACAGAGGGGCCCTTCAAAGACTTGCCTCAACCACAGGGACTCCTCAGATCATTTGCTGAGGAGTGACTTCCGTGGCATCGTATTAGTGTTCTCTGTTCCTGCAGGGTGCCACACACACCCCTGCAGTGGTGTGGAAACAATAGGAAACACAGATTCTTCAGAAGAACAATCACCTCGTTCAAAAAGGCAGAATTCAAATGCATATAAAATACATTTTTAGCTTTTTTCTCCCCAGCCTTATAGAAGTATATAATTGACATGTGACACTGTGTAAGTGTAAGGTGTAAAACATGTTGATTTGATACATTTATATATTTTAAAATGATTACCGCCACAGCATTGGCTAACATCTCACATTATTACCATTTTTTGTGTGTGTGCTGAGAACATTTCAAATCTATTTTCCTAGCAACTTTCAAGTGTATAAAACAGTATTACATTAACTAGCATCACAATGCTCTACATTAGATCCCCAGAGCTTAGTCGTCTTATAGCTGGAGGTTTGTATGCTGACCAGCATCTTCCCATTTCGCTCAGCACCCAGGCCCTGGTAACTACTGTCGCAGTCTCTGTTTCTATGAGTTTGGCTTGCTTATATTCCACATATAATTGACATCATATAGTATTTGTCTTCCTCTGTCTGACCTATTTTGCTTAGGATAATGCCCTCAAGTTCCATTCATGTTATCCCAAATGACAGAATGTCCTTTTTCCTCATGGCTGAATAACATTCTATTGTTTGTATGTGCCACATCTTCTTTATCTATTCATCCATGGACAGACACTTAGTTTGTTTCCATATTTTGACTATTGTAAATAATGCTGCAATAGAAATGTTAGTGTAGTTATCTCTTTGATATCCTGCCTTCATTTTCTCTGGATATATACCCAGAAGTGGGATTGCTGGGTCATAAGGTAGTTCTATTTTTAATTTTTTGAGGGACATCTATACAGCTTTCCATCATGGCTGCACCAGTTTACATTCCCACCAACAGTGCACAAGGGTCCCTTTCCTCCACATCCATAACAACACTGTTATTGCTTGTCTTTTTAATGAAAACCATTCTAACAAGTGTGAGTGTGAGGCAATATCTTATTGTGGCTTTGATTTGCATTTCCTAGATGATTAGTCATGTTGAGCACCTTTCCACATGCTTGTTAGTCATTTGTTACATCTTCTTTGGAAAAATGACTATTTCAGTTCCTCTGCCTATTTTCTAACCAGAGTGTTTTTGTTTGCTATTGAGTTGTATGAGTTTTTTTTTATATATTTTGGATATTAACTCTTTATCAGAAATATGAATTGCAAATATGTTTTTCCCATTACATAGGTTGCCTTTGCATTTTGTTGATGGTTTCCTTTGCTATGCAAGAAGCTTTTCAGTTTGATATAGTCCCCCTTGTTTATTTTATTTATTTATTTATTTATTTTTAGATTTTTATTGGGGAATTGGGGGAGGGGAACAACGCTGGGGAATTGGGGGAAGGGGAACAGACAAGTTGCTGTCGTTTTGTTCTTCAGTCTAGTTGTGGAGGATGTTGCTTCACTGACCCAAGTTGGCACCATCATTGCGCTCTTCCTGGGTGAGGCAGATCAGTCGCCGGCTTCTGGAGGGCCGCTCACACTGGCTGCTGGCTACACACGGTAGCCCATGGCAACCCACTGCCACAGGGGCTGCAGCCTACACCATTGCCGGAGCCTCACAGCAGCCCATCTCCAGGTTGAGCTGTTGTTCAGCATCTTAGCTGTAGAGGGCAGTATCACTGGCCCTCATATGTGGGATCCGAACCGGGGCCCTCTGGCATCCCAAGCCAGCTCTTAACCAATGTGCCACTCGGCCGGCCCCCTCTTGTTTATTTTTGCTTTTATTTCCCTTGCTTTGAGTGTCAAATTTGACAAAAATAAAAAATAAAATAAGTCATTGCCAAGGCTAATATCAAGTTGCTTACTACCTAGCTTTTCTTCTAGGAGTTTTCTAAGTTCAGGTCTTACATTCAAATCTTTAATCCATTCTAAGTTGATTTTTGTGTATGGTGTAAAATAAGGTTCCATTTTCACTTCTTGCATGTGGCTCTCCAGCTTTCCCAAGGTCATTTATTGAAAAGATTATTTCCCCATTGTATATTCTTGGCTCCTTTGTCATAAATTAATTAACCATATATGTGTGGGTTTATTTCTGAGTTCTCTATGTTGTTCCATTGATCTGTGTATCTGCATTTATGCCAATACCGTACTGTTTTTGTTTGTTTGTTTGCTTTTACTATAGCTTCTAATATAGTTTGGAATCAGGAAGCATAATACTTCCAGCTTTGTTCTTCTTTCTCAAGATTGCATTGGCTATTGAGGGCCTTCTGTGGTTCCACGCAAATTCTAAATGTTCCCCACCCCACCCCCCACCCCCATGTTCCTGTGAAACGCCACTGGAATTTTGATAGGAGTTCACTGAATCTGTATGTTGCTTCAGGTAGTAAGTACATTTTACCAATATTCATTCTTCCAATTCATGAACACAAAATATCTTTTCATTTATTTATGTCTTCTTGTAACTCTTTCATCGATATCATAGTTTTCAATGTACAGATCTTTCACCTCCTTGGGTAAATTTATTCCTAAATATTTTTTTTTTTGGCTGCTATTTAAATGGGATTGAAATTCTCATTCTGGTAGTTCATTTTTAGTGTACAGGAATGTAACTAATTTTTGTACATTGATTTTTATCTTGCAACTTTACTGAAGTTGTTAGTTCTAACAGTTTTTTGGTGGAGTCTTTAGAAGATTTTAGGGTTTTCTATAGATAATATGTTATATGCAAATAGAGATAATTTTACTTTTTTTTTTATTTGGGTGCCTTTTATTTCATTTTCTTGCCTAATTGCTCTGTCTAGGACTTCCAGTGCTATGATGAATAATGATGATAGTAGTCATCCCTGTCTTTTTCCTGGTCTTAAAGGAAAAGCTTTTAGCTTTACACCACTGAGTGTAATGTTAGTTGTGGGCTTGACATATGTGGCCTGTATTGTGTTGAGGTACATTCCCTTTATATTTAATTTGTTGAGACGTTTTATCATGAATGGAGGTTAAGTTTTGTCAAATGCTTTTTCTGCATCTATTGAAATAATATTATGATTTTATTCTTCATTTTATTAATGTGGTGTAATAGTGATTGCTTTGCAGATGTTAAACCATCCTCATTTCTGGAATAATAAATCCCACTTGATCATAGTGCATCATCCTTTTAATGTACTGTTAAATTTTGTTTGCCAGTATTTGTGGAGGATTTTGTGTCTATGTTAATCAGAAATGTTGTGTTCTTATATGATTTTGGTATTAGGGTAATGCTGCCTCATAAAATGAGTTTGGAAGTGTCCCTACCTCTTCTATTTTTTGAAGAATTAATGGAAATAGCCAACACAAACTCTTCTCTAAATGTTTGGTAGAATTCACCAGTGAAGCCGTCTGGTTCTAGGCTTTTCTTCATTGGGAGGTTTTTGATTACTGATTCAATCTCCTTACCAGTAATTGGTATGTTCAGATTTTCTATTTCTTCATGATTCAGTCTTGATAAGTTATGTTTCTCAGAATTTATCCATTTCTTATCAGTTGTATAATTTGTTACCATATAATTGTTCACAGTTGTCTCCTATGATTATTTTTGTTTGTGGGGTATCAGTTTTAATGTCTCCTTTCTCACTTATAGTTTTATTTATTTGAGTTCTCTCTCTCTCTCTCTCTCTCTCTCTCTCTCTCTCTCTCTGACTTTTTCTCTTTTCTCTTTCTCTTTCCCTGATATTTGTCTTTCTCTGACTGACTTATTTCACTTAGCATAATAACTTTTTTTGGGTAAATATTAACAAGACATGTATTTAAAATTCCACCCTAAATATTTTCAGGTATGTATGTCATATTTTGGGAATCTTTAGCTAGAATTCAAATTTATCATTAAGAGAATTCATATTTTATCTTTTTTGATGTCAACTATCTTTAATGGCTTTTCCACAATGGTATATGTAAATTTCTTTCCATATCCTAGAATTTAATTCAGCATAAGTTGCATGAGGATTTCAGAAGTTGACTCTTAATACAGGAGTTTAAATTTGACTGGGGTCAGTTAGAATGTATGTGATGTTATTTAAATGATGTATATTCTTAGAGCTTAGGTTTGTGAATATGATGAATATGAAAGTACTGGTAACAATAACCAGCAACCTGATTTAAACATCTGTTTACAATATATAATATAGCCATATTCACACTTTTTCATAAGTTCTCCCAGATAATTAATTTTATGGATATTGCTGGTTAGTGTATTTCCTATATCCCCCATTCTCTTTACTCTTGGGATTATCTACTATTATCCATACAACTAAAATATTTAATTAAAAGAAAATACTATCTAAATTTTCAAAAATTAACAGCAGCCTCTACACATACACTCAAAATTCCTGGAAAAACTTAATCTACAAGTCAATAATCTTTACTGAAACCATTGGTTTATCCTTTTTCTCATGCAATTTAGTGAGGCTTGATATACCTCCACTTTTTTATTTACTCTGTTATCACGTCTTAGAATTTTACTACATATGTTAAACCTAGGGATTTTCTTTTGCATTCACCTCAGCTAAATTCAGTTCTTTCCCCTTTTGGCAATGGCCCAGTTCCTGGTTTTCTTAGATGACCGTCCCTTCTCTTGCCAAAGGTCACCCATTACTGCTAGCTATGGATGCCAATTCCATGCCGGCAATATTTTTGTCTACAAAAGTCCTTTCTAAATCTCCAGAAAGAGTGGGCCTCAACCTCTTTCAATGTCAATTGCCATCATCTTTCTGATAGTCCCATATCCTTTTCTATTGGTAACAGAAGAAAACGGTCCTTTAAAATATCATTGTAGAGTGTAGTTACAAATTAATCTAACTCCCCACCATTTTAGAGTTTAGTACTACGTTTTTGTAGAATTTCAAGAAAAGGAAGCATAGCTGATGTTAAGGTTAGTGAAGCTTTGGATGATATAGCTGTAAGTAATTCTTCTAAGTACCGTCTTTGTTATGAGGATGGCACCTCATGTCAGTCTCTTCCTAGCCGCTAGCTTTATAACTTTGTCAGGCATCTTTCTTTCCATTTGGACATCTCCTGGCACTCAGTTGCAACACATAGAAGGCCATGTCTTGAAAAACAAAAAGCCATACTCAGCCCACAATTTTGGCTTCCTTTTCCTATCATTTGCCTTAGCATTGTGCAATCTTTGGGTTGTTCCAGAAAATATAAAACTTACCATCATCAGTCTAGGACCCCATCCAACATGCTTGAAGATTTTAAATCACAATCCTAGTCTGGTTCGAGTTTTGCATGCAACCTCCATCAGGCTAGAAAGATAAAGTCACAGTAAAGATGGCAATGGCCTTCCTATCTGAAATCAGAAAGAAGAAAACTTGTTTTGTTCTTTTCCCTAAAGTGAAAATCCTTTATGTAAGTTGATTGAATTTGGAATTGCTGGTATTATGAGGTAAAGTGTGTGTCTTTGATAGAAGCCTACATCATTTTAATAATATATTATTTCAACTGATTGAACTAGGGATTACCGGTTACATGAAGGGCACAGTGAAGTTGTGTGTCTCTGTTACAAGCCTAAGTCTTTTATAATAAAGTGTTTGGACCATTATATTTTCATAGGTAATGACTACCAATCATGCTCTTTTATGATAAAATTTCAGTATAAACCCTAAAAGCCCTTACACTAAAATGTGAAAATGAGTAGGAGTGATCTGTACCTTTGACTATTATTGTCATTAACATCAGATGATTCCTTTTAATACTTTTCACTTGAGTGGCTATTACAAAATTATAATTTTTCAAATAGAGATTTAAAAATCACAGAAAAAAGGAATGGGGTGTGCAAAGGTGGAAAGTACTCATGCAGAAAGTGCTTTTCTTGCATGGGGAGCTCTATAATTTTCTGGGACATATTGCCATAAAACACTTGATATTTTTAGAATACTTTCACCATCAAAAAACCTGCTACTTTTTAACACTTCTTCTCCCTTATTTTATCAAAAAAAAGGAAATTCCAAGTTTCACGAGTTTTAAATAAATGATTGCCTTCACTCTCCCCTTCCCCTGCCTCCAATTTACTAAGCTTGATATTACCTGGATCTTTCTTTGCCTTTTCTGGATCATGAAGTTGTACCTGGAATTATCAAACAAGTACAGCAGGGTCATTGAGAGTTAGATTCTGAATGGCATCACCCAGATGATGATGCTGGTCAAACAACCACATACAGTTGTTCCTGGCTTTTGAACTCCATTAGGACATTCCAAATTTATGTCATTCTTGGGGAAAATATTTTTTAAAGGAAAAACAGACTTTAAAATAGTGAATATTTATTAACACAGAAAATCAGTGTCATTATGACAATTACAAATCTTATATTTTAAAAAAAGGCAGTATCAAGGCCTGGAGCATGAGAATGGAAACCCATATGGCAGGAGAAAAGGCCTCTAGGGACAGTGTATATAGATCAAAACAGTGAGAGTGGAATTTTCCTGAGTTTTACTTCTATAAATAATTAACTGAATGTCTTTATATAAATAAATATTTTCCTCTGGGGATTACAGCATCATTAGGAATTTCTGAGTACTAATTTTGGTTTTGGCAACTATTCCCCATTTTCACTTTTAGCATCTTTCTGTCCACTTTTCTTTTAAGAAGAACTCTCCTATCTTCTGAAATAAACAAAAGAGACTTGCATAATAGAGAATTGCAGAACTAATGTGTATTATTAAGAGCTAAATAAAATTACTATAAGGGAAGGCATAAAACAGGCCCGGGAAAAAATAGAGGATTTTTGCCGTTAAAAATCTATAACCCTCTAGTGTTGCAATTCATAAGGAGCCCCATTATCTTTCTTATCTTGGGCTTTTATTCCATTTCTCTTTCCTTGGTAAAAAGATGTTATTGAACTGCTGGAGAAGGTTTGCATCAGTCATATTTTCTTAATTTTTCAAATTAGTTACGCTTCTTTATAACATTATAGACAAGACCATGGGGAGTTAACCTACAACTCAACTATCATGATGTTAAAGAAGGCCAGAATTCAAATCTATTTCCAAAAGTCTTGACAGCCCCCCTTTTCATCTCAACATGATTCAACACAAAATAAAGATGAATGACTGTTAAACACTGATTTCCATCAACAAAGCACTTGCTAGTGCTAGGAAAAACAAAGTAAGCAGGAAACAAGGCCTCTGAAGTAGGTAATCGTGATACATTCCCGCATGAGTAGATTTCCTCCTATCAGTACTTTGTAACTGTTATATATCTAAAATCTTTTGTATAAATCAGTTGTATAACTTCATTAAAGGGAATACTGTGTACATTCTTTCACAATGTAAGTAATCACATCTTCACTGATGAGTACTAGAAGTCAGAATTTGTAGGTTATATTTTCTTAAATCAGGGAATTATCCACATAAAAGAGCAACTTTTTTTTTTTTTAAATTCCCTCTTAGCTAGCAGTTGGGGCTAGGTTTGGGAGTGGAGGTGGAAAGTGGTGTCTAATGAAACATTATCCATTATCATTTACATTTCAATACTCATCAAAGACTTCCTCACCCTCTGGCTTCTTGTGGATGCTAATAGGAGATCAGCAGGTAGGAGGAGAGAGTGAGTATTTATTTTGCCAGTCCCCACCCTTTCAGGTTGTCTGTGTGTGTGACCTCTGCAACAGGTCCCAGCTCCTGTCAGGCCTACACATCAGCATTGATGATCCTGCAAAATTGCCTCGTTTCCCAGAAACAACACTATACTATAGCTGGGTTTGGAGATGTTACGGATTCTTGCTAGATCCACTATGATAATGATTGAAAAGTAGATAAAAATATTTATAGAATTGTAACATTTCTGGAATTTTGTTTTTCAACTCCAGCAGTTTGTATAGTCATTTTTCCCCACACCCATTTAATCTCTATTGTAAGGTGCAAGCTACTGATAGAGGACATGAGATGAAAACTGTATATTGGTGCAGAACACTCACTTTACCCTTTAGGGTTTTGTTGTTTGGGCCATGGGAAATAAAATTGCTTTCTTGTTTTAAGCAAAGCAATCAAATACTCTACAGATATTGGCTGCTGTCTTTTTAAAATACATACTTTAATGAATTTAGAAAGGATTTTTCTGCACTTTTTTGGTATATAATCAAATTCAATACATTGAATTTCTTTTTTTTTTTTTTAGCTGAACCATCCTGCTACCTGTTGGCAGCTCAGCGGCTGCTTAGCTCAGGCTGGACTCGAACCGCTGTTGCTCAGAGCTCAAACTCTTGAGCGAGCTCTTCACCAACTGATCCACTCGGCCGGCAATATATTGAATTTCTTTTTTTTTTTTTTTTTAGCTGAGCCATCCCGCCACCTGTTGGCAGCTCACGGCTGCTCAGCTCGGGCTGACTCGAACCGCTGTTAGCTCAGAGCTCAAACTCTTGAGCGAGCTCTTAACCAACTGAGCCACTCGGCCGGCCCTTTGAATTTCTTAACTTGCCAATTTATCCATCCATGCTGCTCTCATGCTAAAGAATAAAACTGGGTAGTAAAATTCAAACAAGGTAAGTGTGGGTCAGGCCCAAAGAAGCAATTGGAAAACAGTTATTTCCTACTGGTTGTTTTTACATACCCTGTCTTCCATCCAAATTTACTTGCTTTCCTGCTGCTGTATCTTTGTCATGATGCCAATTACATGCAGAAATCCAATCTAGGCTTCAAGAACTAGTTTAATGCTTTCTTAAGTGTTTCATACTTTTACATTATATTCTCTCTCTCTCTCTCTCTCTCTCTCTCTCTCTCTCTCTCTGTGTGTGTGTGTGTGTGTGTGTGTGTGTGTGTGTGTGTGTGTTCCTCTCACAATAAGTTATGAGTTCCCTGAAGATAGGATACCTCT
>NW_017731798.1:1233479-1239185 GCF_001890085.2 Hipposideros armiger
CAGCTCCAGGTTGAGCTGTTGTTCAGCATCTTAGCTGTGGAGGGCAGTGTCACTGGCCCTCATATGTGGGATCCGAAACGGGGCCCTCTGGCGTCCTAAGCCAGTTCTTCACTTGATCTTAGCCAAAAGGCTGAAAAGCGATCAAGCCAGTTCTTAACCATCACGCCACTCAGCCAGCCCTCATAGTCTCATTTTAAAAGTATGTCAAGCAATTAAGGAAAAAAAAAATTAAAAGGTGGGTGAAGAGGTGCTCGTTCAGAACCAGTACCTCTGGAAATCATCAACTAATTAGCATGATAAAACTGATCAATGAGGTTCTTAAATAGCAGTGATGTTGAGTTCATGCAGCCTTGCTAACCAATGCCAGTTAACATCCAAAGACTGAGAGAAAGTCAGTATAACCTTAAAAAATCATCCCATTATGGTCAGATTTTGCTGCAAGTTTGTAATATATAATAGAATAGCTAAGCCTAACTATTGGTCTAATAAATCCTTTTTGGCACTTAATGAAACAAGAAATAGTTATTGGGCAAATATTTTAGTACATGAATCTACTGTCATTTGGGAGATTTAAAGAAAGGGTCTCTTGAAAGAAAGTCATACCTAAAACCATGGTAGTAAGCAAAAAGCACTATGCTTCTAAGAATGATAAAAGTAAACAAATGAACAATTATCAGAGCCCGTTAGTACAAGTGGTCTTTGAACAGATCAATGAGTAGGGTATCCTCCTGGTTTTTATTCAAGCTTTGATCATTATGAAGAACTGTTTCCAGAATCCAATAAGAATAGTCTAGGATCCACAAAATTAGTTGGTTAACCTTGACCTATAATGCTAGTAAGCTACTTAGGCACAACAGATCTGAGTCACCAGGTTCAAGCTGTGGGTAGCTGATCCACACGTGCAAAGAAATGCTAACTAAATTATAGTTAACAGATATTTGTGCAGACTTTTCCAAATAAACTTGTGTTTCTCCATTTACTCCCCTGTGCTCAACAGTGAAAAATGCATTTTATGAGAGGGATAAATTGTTGGAGGATATATATTAAATATAAACAAATCTATTATAGTAGAGCTAACCACTCTATGGACACAAGAAAGGTAAGACTAAATAATCCAATAGATGCTGCTTCTTAGACCTGGAACTAGCATCTGTAAGTCCCATCAGGTAAGAAAATCCTTGATTTGGGCCGGCGGACTGGCGCGATGGTTAAGAACTCGCTTGGGACGCCAGAGGGCCCCAGTTCGGATCCCACATATGAGGGCCAGTGACGCTGCCCTCCACAGCTAAGATGCTGAACAACAGTTCGACCTGGAGCTGGGCTGCCTTGAGTTGCCGGTGACAGCCTAGGCTGCAGCCCCTGTGGCAGTGGGTTGCCATGGGCTACTGTATGTGGCCAGCAGCCACAGTGAGCAGCTGTCCAGAAGCCAGCGACTGATCTGCCTCGCCCGGGAAGAGCACAATGATGGTGCCAACTTGGGCCAGTAAAGCAACGTCCTCCACAACTAGACTGAAGAACAAAACAACAGCAACTTGTCTGTTCCCGTTCCCCCAATTCCCCAGCACTGTTCCCATCCCAATTCCCCAATAAAAATCTTAAAAAAAAAGGGAAAATCCTTGATTTGTTCATTCTATGCAGTGTTTCTTAAAAGGCTATTTGAGTATCTACCCTTTTGTTAAGAAAAAAAAAACACCCCAAAACACTTTTTAAAGGGCTTCTTTTTGTGCCCTGTCAAATTGGACTGGGAAAATAATGTAGCAAGTTACATTCCCACCAACAGTGTATGAAATGCTTCTATTTTGAAATTTTTTTCTTATTTCCTGAAAGACTCCATTGGGTGCTTATCTGTCTTTAATGCCTTTCTTTAATGCTTTATAAATTTAATTGTAACAAGGAAGGCAAAATAAACTACAGATGGTAGTAGCTACCAGAGTAACAGAAAGCAATAAAACAAAGTTGTATCCTTGACAGTTCTCAGATCGGCAAATGTCTAGAGCTATGTACAACTGAATCCCTGCATCTGGAGGACGTCTGTAGCAAATGAAAGGGCAGTTACATTCAGTAAATTAATACTTTAGTCTGAATTGTGGAGAAAATTATAAAAAGAATTGTTACTGTGATGAATACTGAAGATATTCATTAATGACTCAGAGGTCAAACAAAGTTTAACACTGATAAAAACCTGTAGCTGTGAAAGAGAACAAAACTATAGTTAACACAAGCCTTTAATAAAAAGTACAGATGAACTGGAATAACTTTGAAACCTCTGTTAAACCAAAGAGTTGAGTTTTAATATACTGGAGTGATCATTATACACACAAGGAGACTTAGTGCTTGTCTGTACAAATTGGGGATGAGTATGAAGTGGCTGTGAAGAAAGATGAGATGATGGTCAAGCACAAAATGCATGCTTCTTTCATGTTAGTATTATTTTTTAAGGCAGTTTTGTATAGTCAGGAATTCCAGCACAAAATTCACCATAACTTTCTAAAAATGATTTGGAAAGATTAAATATTAATAAGAAAATCGGGTTGCATTTTGTATTTTCAACAGATCTTGTAGTGTTGAACATTTTAATCACACTTTATGGTAGGTCAGTTTTCATTCTACTTTGTAAGGGTCCTCTTCTTAATAATAAGCAGCGTTTCCTAATAACTTACCATGTGTTGAGTACAGTGCTAGGTGCTGTGGTAAAATATTTGGCTGAACACATATTAGGTTCACAATTAATAGCTTAATATGTATAGGGAGGCCTGAGGTGTGGCACAGATATACCACGAAGGCTGGTGTGAGAAAATAAATTGTAAAGAAAGAAATGGAGTAATTGGCAATTAAAGAGGATATGAGCTCTCTGTGGAAAATTATTTCAAAAACTAAAAAGGCCAATTTCGTTAGGTTAGGTAAATAGAGAGGGACCATTCAGGCAGTAAGCAAAAGTAAGTGAATCCAAGAACACTTCATAGGAGTAACAGAAAGTGTTTAGAATCAGAGCATTCCCAGTTCCTGCTTCACTTTCTCCCAGTGCAAAGGCTGCAAACTCCCCTCTCCCTTGTCCACACATACATGTAAATGACCCAAAATACTCTTTGGAGCCTGAAGAAGGAAGGAAGGAAGGAAGGAAGGAAGGAAGGAAGGAAGGANTGTGTGTGTGTGTGTGTGTGTGTGTGTGTGTGTGTGTTCCTCTCACAATAAGTTATGAGTTCCCTGAAGATAGGATACCTCTCTGGCTCACCTTTGCATCCATAAAAACATGTAACTAAATATATGACAGTATATAATATGGTAGATGCTCAAGTGAATTTGGCTACATTAATTAATGAATGGATGGATGTTACCTGTTCTAGGATGTAGTTTTGATGCTTCTGATTTATTTCGTAAAGCATTATACTATTATTTGAATCTGATAATTACTTTACAAATGTCATTAAACCCTAAAACAAGGAATATACTTAACTATTATTGGTAAGAACGACAGACATAGATAAGAAAAATTTTTCTGAAGAACAGAACAACCTCAAATTCTATGCACTACTCCCAATCTCCTAAAGTATTTGAAGAGAGAGCATAACAAATTAAATCTTGATTAACAAAGATTTCAGTGTTTAGTCTACAAGTTGTCTAAGCAATTTTCATTTTTAGCTTCTTTTAGTCACTCTTTTCTTACAACTTAATGATTAGCTGAAACAAATCAGATGTTTCTTTTTCTCATCAGAAGGTTTCATGAAATATTTAATAAAGAATAAAAATGTTAATAACATAGTTAACAGGGATTTATTTCTGTTCCTTTTAGTATAAATCTATAAGTCATAGATGGAAATAATTAAGTTTCTTTTGGTCTGAAAAAAGGATCCACACAACTGGAAAAATGTGATTCTAACAGCTTAGAATCCAAAAACCATGAGACTTATAATTGAATGTTTTTGCCTTGGTCAAATCATTTATCTTCTCTGAGTCTCTCCTTTCAATGTAAAATCATGTTGGATGAGTAATTTCCAAGGTTTTTCTAACTCTAACATTATTATTTCCATTTTTAATCCTGAAATGAAGAGAAATGATTTAAAAATTTCCCCTTTGAATCAATCTTTCCACACATTATTTCATACTCATAAAATATCCCTTAAAGTGGATAAAGCTTGATCGAGAAGGAAATTAGGGCTCAGAAAGGGCTATTGAATAGTTACTCAAGGTCACATTTCCAGTTAATGAGACTCAAAAATAGAACACTTGCAAAAGCACAACTCCTTGCCTAATGCTTTTTTTCTGTATTAGCAGTATGCTTCTCCAAAAGCCAGACACTGCACACACATACAAGCTCACACAAGCACACTTACACACAAATTCCTTTTCTTTCTCTGCACAGTGAGCTTATATTGATATTGACATCCCTATGCACACAGTTGTCTGGATTGATTACTCTTTACGTTGCAGAAAGCTGGAAGTATTTCAATTATAGATTTTATGCCAATGTATAGTCCAAAACCTCACAAATGAGGGTAATTATTTGAAGAGCTGTAACATGTTCAAGGCAGTGCATCTTCCCTTCTCTACACTCCTTATATTCCCAACATGTAGCTTTTACTGCAGCAGAAGGATGAACCCGAAATCCATTGTACTCCATTGTTAAGCTTAAGTCAAAATAATTTTTGCATATTGTCACATGGCAATAAATTAAAAAATAATGATGACATAATTGTCTCTAAGATTTTGCTGTTTACAATTTGCTATATTATTTGGGGCTAACAGCCTTTGTGACACTTTGTAATTTTTAGCAATCTTTTTACTTTATTGATGAATAAATAATTGCTCTTGCTATTATACTGGAACATTAAGAAATTAAAAGTTAATATAAATATCTGAGTACAATATCTATGCTTATAATATTCTTGAACACAAGAGTTTTATTATCTTCCTCCCTTCCCCACTCCTCCTAAACCTGGCTAAAGAAAATGATTCATAGACAAACAGAAATAAAAATGGAATTATATTTTTTCTTAATTTCTGGTTTTGTTCAAATAATAATTTAAGGCATCGTACATTGAATCATAAAATACAGAAAAATGAAGTAATTTAAAGAAGATAGTTGGAAGATTCTAATGACCAATAAGCAAGAAGATGCTCATTACATTAAATAAACTTATGACAAAACATACTACTATTTCGAATAAGACCAGAGGAGATTATTGTTTATAAAACAACTATATTTTAAGACTATCTATCAAAAACAGTAAATTTAACTTTATATAATTAATTTGAAACCATAATTAGGAACACAACCTGTTAAATATTATGATGAGGCTCACCTTCTGTCTCATTTTCAGCAACCAAAATAATAGTCGTAGTAAGTTGAATGATAAAAACATAACATCTGGATATAAAAGAATATGAGTCTTTTTATGGCAGAAAGATGTGTCATAATCTCATTTTATTTTATTTTTTTAAAGATTTTTTTTTTAATTGGGGAATTGGGGGGATGGGAACAGTGCTGGGGAATTGGGGGAATAGGAACAGACAAATTGCTGTTGTGGAGGACGTTGTTTCACTGGCCCAAGTTGGCACCATCATTGCGGTCTTCCCAGGCGAGGCAGATCAGTCACCAGCTTCTGGACAGCTGCTCACGCTAGCTGCTGGCCGCTCACGCTGGCTGCTGGCTACACACGGTAGCCCATGGCAACCCACTGCCACAGGGGCTGCAGCCTAGGCCGTCAC
>NW_017731798.1:1242030-1295836 GCF_001890085.2 Hipposideros armiger
GGAAGGAAGGAAGGAAGGAAGGAAGGAAGGAAGGAAGGAAGGAAGGAAGGAAGGAAGGAAGTGTCTCATTTAAGTGAAAGTCATGTCGTTTCGCACATTCTACCACCACTGTAGAAAAAAGTTTTGTTGTATTTTAGGGATTACCAACCACAATCTAATCTCTTTAAAATAAATTAAACTATTGAACCAAAGTATACATCCACCATTTCTTTTTAATTGGTTTTGAATAAGTATTACTCTAGATCAGCACATTCCAATAGAAATATCTGTGATGATGGAAATCTGCACTGTCCAATACGGTAGCAACTAGCAGCATGTACCTACTGGGCATTTGAAATGCAGTTAGCTCAACTGAGGAGCTGCATTTTTAATCTCATTAAATTTAAAGTTAAATAGCCACCTATATATGGGTAAATGGCTATGATATTGGACAGCACAGCCCTAGTTTGTAAATATTTTCAAGGAAGGGCCTTTGTAAATGACTTCATCTCATTGAGTCCTGTACAAGGAGTGTTGTGTTTTGTGTAGTACAAGTGGTGATGAGTGGGAGGGGATGGTGTAGGGTTAAAGAAATATAAGAGACAAAGACAGATTTAGAACACGAGGCCAGGGGGCTGTAGTTTTTTTCTGTTGTTTTTTTTTTTGGAACTGAGTGTCTAATCAGGCCAACGTGAAGTTTTTATTAAGAAACTTTAAAGGAGTAAAACTTTTTTATTTTTTTTAAAGTCTGGGTGATAAGTGTTTTAAGGCCGGTTTTTATTAACCAGATTTATTGCACTTTAACATATGTTATGTCTTTGTATTTTTATATACACAACCCCCAGAGTGGTGCAGCTGTAGCTGTGGCCATGAACTAAGGGAGATAACCGACATCATTTTGTCGGGTCTTAGTTTTTTAGGACACTTTTTTGAGGAAATTTTACCGATATTATTTTACTGGGTTTTAGTTTTTTGAGACACTCCCTCGTGACCTTGTTAGGTCAAAGGGTGGTGTGGGAGGGCAGCTGAGGATGAGGCTGTAAGGCAACAAAGGGGGAGTTCATCGAAAATACTCAAAAGCTTGTTAATTAACCCTGGAAAGATTCAGTAATCATGAACTCAGAATGACTGTGTAGCCACCAAGAAAAAGTCAGTGTAAAGTTAAATGGCTCTTACCTTGATTGCTTAGGAAAACAGAGTATATTCTAGTCATGATATCCACTGACATAGCATAAGGTCCCTTTAGCTCACCCAGAGTTGATGAAGAAGGCCACGGAGTTCTCTCTGAGAGACGTAGGCTATGGCTTCCCTTTGACTTGTCAGAACATGAGGCCAGGGCCGGCCGAGTGGCGCGATGGTTAAGAACTCGCTTGGGATGCCAGAGGGCCCCGGTTCGGATCCCACATATGAGGGCCAGTGACACTGCCCTCCACAGCTAAGATGCTGAACAACAGCTCAACCTGGAGCTGGGCTGCCATGAGTCGCCGGTGACGGCATAGGCTGCAGCCCCTGCTGCAGTGGGCTGCCATCAGCTACCGTGTGTAGCCAGCAGCCAGCGTGAGCGGCCAGCAGCTGCAGTGAGCGGCCGTCCAGAAGCCGGCGACTGATCTGCCTCGCCAGGGAAGAGCGCAATGATGGTGCCAACTTGGGCCAGTGAAGCAACATCCTCCACAACTAGACTGAAAAACCAAAGGACAGCAACTTGTCTGTTCCCCTCCCCCAATTCCCCAATAAAATCTTAAAAAAAAAAAAAAAAGAACATGAGGCCAAAAGCATAGTCAGAATCAACTTCTGTGGATTCCCTGTTAACGCGTGGCTTGGAATTCTGAGTTCTGTCCTGCCACCCTGTACCTATGGATGTCACAACAGTGAGTTTTCCCATCTCTCCTTAGGCTCAGCTCCTTTATTTATAAATATTTATAATAGCATCTTAGTACAAAGGGTCTATTGCAAGACATCTTACAAGACTTTTTTAGGCAGCTCAAAAGAAATGAAGGAACATTGGCTCCTGTTATGATAATAGAGTTAGGCTATATTTGAATGGGAATATAAGGTGCTATTTTGAAAAATGAAAACAAGCAAAGAATAACTCTATTTTAAAGCTTCCTCCTATTCACTGAGAAGTGCACACTGGGCACCACCATCCTCACCATCACACCATCATTAGAAAGTGTTAAAAAAAAAAAACAAATTTTACTTTTTTCCTAAAAAACCTAGATCCTTTACTTGCAATCATGATAAACAGTTAACAATAGTAAGCATTAAAATGCAACATCGGGCTGCCAGAGTGCCTCAGTTGGTTAAGAACTCGCTCAAGAGTGTGAGCTCTGAGCAACAGTGGTTCGAGTCCCGGCCCAAACTGAGCTGCTGCTGAGCTGCCAACTGGTAGCAGGATGGCTCAGATAAAAAAAAATGCACCATCAATAAAGAACGTGACATTTAAAATTGAATAATGAAGTCTGCATTTATATGTCTTATACACAGAGGTGCCAAAAAAATGTATACACATTTTAAGAAAGGAAAAAACTGTATTAAAATTATAATACTCAATATATACTGATAACAAAAGATGAATACAAGTTGTTATACATTTTTTTGGCACCTCGTATTAGCTTTTCACTTAATTTGACTTTCATTATTTAAAAAATTATTTTCAAGTATTTCTGTATAGGTGATATTTTCGTTTCAAGTATATGGGGGCTTTAGTACTGGAGAAATTGAGCCCAATTTACACACCAATGAAGCAATTATGTGCTTGGTGGTGTCAAGTATTGGGAACTGAAGGGAACAGGACTAGAGTCCTCCAGGGTATAGGGCTCATTGAGATAGGGGTCAGTTGGGCCAAATTCAGTGGCCTATTATTATACATGATGATTTGTAAATACTAGCTCAGAATTTGTGGGAAAAAGTGCACTGGAGGCTTCAAAACTTGGAAATTAAAGCTATTGACATTAACAGGTGGAATGTTACAGGCCCTAAGGATATAGGTAGAAAGAAGCTGGTGAAGGGTATATTTAGTTGATCCTCATTAATTGTAGGTTTGGTATTTGTGAATTTGCCTACCTGCTACAATTTATTTGCAGCCTCAAAATCAATACTCATGATGCTTCACAGTCATTTGTGTTCATGTGCAGAGCTGTGAGAAATTTGAGCAGCTCGCTGCTCATATTCCCAACTGAGGTCATAAAGCAATGCTCTGCCTTCTTATTTCAGCTCATACTGTAAACAAGTATCTGTTTCTTGGTCTATTTAGTGCCCATTTTTCACATTTGTCTGCTTTTTTTGGTGACTTCCTTTTCTAAAATGGCCCCCATGTGCAGTGCAGAAGTGCTATGTAGTGTTTCTAAGGGCAAGAAGGCTATGATGTGCCTTATGGAGAAAATACATGGGCTAGATGAGCTTTGTTCAGACACGACTTAGAGCATGTTTGACTGTGAGTTCAATTTCAATGTCAATTAATGAAGAGCATATACTAGATATGTTGTCTTTAAACAGAAACACACATGAAATGAGCTTATCTACTGATTGGTTGGTAAAAATACTGTGACCAGGGTTCACAGGTACTTAACCCTGTATTTCCCCTAGGACCAGTAGTTCATTATTTGCCAATTCAAAGCTCATACTGACTTTAGAATGTAACATCTACGGATGATGAGAATCAACTGTATATTGGAGGAGTGAGGGAATATTAGGGACATTTAATTACTACTTTTCAAGGAGTATTGTTTATGTCCATAATGGATTCTAGATCCCAAGCTGAGCATTAGGATAGGAGAGACCTGTAAGCTTCTAAGACATGCTGTCTTGACTTAGGTCCATAGATTAACTTTATTTATTTATTTGTTTGTTTGTTTGTTTATTTTAGCTGAGCCCTCCTGCCACCTGTTGGCAGCTCAGCAGCAGCTCAGCTCGAGCCAGGACTTGAACCATTGTTGCTCAGAGCTCGCACTCTTGAGCGAGTTCTTAACCAACTGAGCCACTCGGCTGGCCTCCATAGATTAACTTTAATAACTTCCCAAATACCCTGAAATGAAAGACAATATTGTGTATATATGTACATTTGTGTATTTTTCTATAGGTATAGTGCAGAATTTCTAGATTTTCAAGTGTCTATGACTCAGAAAAGATTGATAATTAACTGTTCTGATGTGAACATGAGACCTAGGACTGTGGTATTATATAGAGGGCTTCAGCCGAAATAGAACTTGGCTTTTGTCTGACAGTGCCTAGCAACGATATAGCTCTGGATATGGTGAAAGATGGAGCTTGAGTTATCTGTTGGGCTCTCAAGGAAAGAAGATCATGGAATCTTTTACATCCAATGGAACATAAGAGCTTCTCATCCATGAAAGAAAAGTCTTGTGAAGATAGGCTCTGAAACCCTATTATGCACTTGAGGGCTTTGCTCCTTCAGGTGCATATCCAATTTACAAAAATTAGAGGATCAGAAAGTTCTTGGCACAAGAAATTTTATATATTGGGTCACTGGGAAAGTCATGACATATTTTTCTATGTTTTTCAATGCAAAAATGCATCATGACTTTCCCGACGACCCAATATAAATGTTTAGTGTATAATTGGAAATCTGTATATTTTAATTTATAGTTAAACCTGAATTCAAAGAAAAAAATATTTTGGTTTAGGAATTGGTAGCCTACAGAAGTGTTTTGTGGGTGGTGACTGATTGCACTGTGCCAACTTTCTGGCCCTTGTTGGACCTTCTCCCATTCTTGGTCCTCTTGTCAAGAGTGTTTTTCATGATAGATGCATCCCTCAGGGTGTGGAATACCAGAGTGCTTATGTTTATAGATGTGGTGAGACTGTTAATAGAAATTTGCATCACAGATAAGAGGAAATGCTTGTAGGTGCCCATTGAGAAAAGGCAAGTCACCTTGTTGCTTTCTAGATCTCAGAAAGACCTGGTCCTGGAGCTGAAAGAAAGGCTTCTATTTGCTAATTGGCAGTCTCTCTTGATGTCCTCTTTATTGTTCCTGTGTCATTTCTCTACCATTGAATAACTGACAAATAATTCATGATCTTTACCCAGCAACTTCTTTGGACACATCAACTGCATTAATTCTTTTGGACTAGCAGTTTTCTATTTAACAGACTCTTGCCTTAGTAACTTGCATTTGTAGAAATCTTTTTACTCTTAAAGCATATTCACATATTAGACTAAATTTATCTTGTGTAGGGCAAGTAGATATATCTCAGAATGATTAGAGTAGAGATTAAGAGCACTGGCTCTAGGGTTACTCAGCCATGTACTATAATAAAAAAACAAACAAATAGAAATTTCTGTCTCATACACTTGCTGAGAAAATTGAGATAATGTAATAAGAGGACCACTTAGCCTACTGCTTAAAAGATACTTAAAGCTTGGTATATGTTAACTATCAATATACTATTATTATACTACTCAAGTCAAAGCACTTGCTCCAAAGCACAAAACTAATTGGAAATAAATTTGGGACAAGAACCCATGACCCTGAGTTACAGGATAGTGGTCTTTTGTGTGACTCACTGTCTAATATACACTTGTGTCTCAATTTGAACATGTGCTCCCTAAATTTTGGTACTCTTGGTATTCTTTAATAAAATGGAGACCTCGGTAAAGCCCCAGGGGAGCCTGTATCCTGTTAATAAGGCTGAAGTTGTTGTGAAATCAATTGGTTTTGTTTTTATTGCCAAATATATCTGTAGATCATTAACTCTCTGAAAACGACTGCTGTTGTGGAAAAGTTTAAAAGCTCATGCCTCTCTCAGGCTAAAAATGAGGACTGTGGAACATATATCAGGCAATTACATAATTTATTCTTAATTTATTGACTTAATCCACAGGCATACCCTTTATGCTTATAAATCAGGAAAAAACAAATCAAAACAAAACAAAACAAAAAACCTTTTGGAAGGTGGGAAAGCCAATGATGCTTAATACATAACTGGGTTTATTAACTATTTTGCAACCTTAGTGAACCGAGCATTGGTAAAACTGGGTGGCACGTGGGCTGTTTAAATATACAGTTATACATTCAAACATGACATTACACTTTGAAATATTTTTCACTATTGTTAAGGAATTCAGATGTTCTTCCAGTGACATTAACATTATCTTCATTTTTACACACAGAGTAAATAACTAGCCCAAGGTCATATTATATATTACTGGATAATTAGGAGTAAAAGCCAGAGTTGTTAGCTTTCATTTTGGAGTTCAGGCAATTTTCCCCATTGCTTCAATTATGATGATAGAAATGGATATCAATCTCATTAAACAAATTATTGTTTCTCTTTTTCCTTTCACACAGTGTGGGATTATAGCCTTAGAGTAAACCTACTCCATAAGTGATGGTTTCCCAGGGACCTTAAGGTTAAAGGAAATAATGGTAGAGTTGTAGACAGAACTGTCTTTATTGTCTGACATTTGACCCCCACATTAATTATTATATATATATATATATATATATATATATATATATAGTAACTTCCACAGTCATTGTGATATCCAAAAACAGTAGGGCTCCCCATCACCCCCAATACTCTCTCAAGGCCTTTTTAGATGCCCTGGGGGTAAGCAAAAGAACCCAAGGCCACTGATTTTTGTTGCGTATTCTTCCTTAAAAGCTCTTGGTATTAAGTTCTCCCCTCCCTGCTAGCATCTGTATATTTTGAGTGTTTTATCTGACCAGCTCCTTTACACACAAATTTTTAGAAGTCTGTAAGGTAAGTAATATTAAAGTCAAAAGAAAGTGTTCTTATATTTCTTGGGACCTGGACCTAACATCCATTTATAATGAAGAGTACCAGAATATGCCAACAAAACATGTAACTTTGGATTAATTTGAAGGCAATTGAGAAGAAGCATGTAGAAGAAAAACTCTCTGCTCTCCTTCTATTTGCCTAAAAGCAGGACATACATTTGTAAAAGTGTCCCCCCTCCTCTCTCTACCAGGAATGAGAGAAGTTAATCACCAGAAACAACTCTACACACTTACCAGCCCAAAGAGGGTACCAGAAAATCTGCATAACAAACCTTGTTAAGAACTAGCCCATATCTAACATTAATTTCCCCATATATTTGCCTTTCCACAATTTGTCAACCACTACAGAGTCCTTTTCCTTTTCGTTGTCACTTTTCTACAAATTTATTGATCATATGTTAAGATACTATATAAGCCCAACTTCTAACCATCGTTTTGAGTTACTCATCTCTGATTGTTTCCATGTGTGTTCATGATATACATGTTAACAAACTTCTGTTTGTTTTTCTTTTGTTCACCTGTCTTTAGTTAGTTTCATTTACAGGGCTCCAGCTAATAAACCTAATATGGGTAGAATGACAACATTTTTTCTCCCTACAATACTAAAACACTAAATACCAGTAAATTGGACAAAATCACCTCAGTGGTTAAGCACTTTTCCTTTCTCATTTACTTTAAATTATGGCTGTCTCCTGTGTTCCTTAAGCTTTTTCATAGTGCAAATACCTTAAACTTAAGATCAACATATATATATATATATATATATATATATATATATATATATAAAATGTATGTATTAATCTGGTGATAATGATGACAAAACTCTGCCCTATAGCAAGATATTTTTCAACAAGTTGTCATTCACTTGTATTATTATTTTTTTAAGTTTCAAGGCTTAGAGGAAAAGTTAAAATAATGAATAGCAGCGTCAATATTTAAAATTAGTTCACTCATTTAAAAGATGGGTTAAAAGTAGTGAAATGTGTTTTTACATGAATAAATGGAAAAACCTACATGTCAATTTAAATGACTGATGCAGCACTCAAAAAGATCTAAGAGTTTTAATTCCACAAAACTCAATATTGAGACCTAATAGGAAATAAACATAATCTTGGAATGAGTTCATCAGAATTTAGTTTACAAGAAAGCTTACCATTTTGAAAGTTGTTCCCTGTGCTTGTCATATCATACTGTGGGATTGAATTGTTTTCTGAGCTCTAGATTTCAAGTGGTAACATTGAAAAATGAAATAAAATTCTTTACAAAATACTGTGTCCTTTGTCATATGAGAAATAGCTAGATGAACTGCTATGATTTAGCCTAAAGAAGAGATAACTTATGGAGATCATGCTTTATTGTCTTCAAATATTTGAAGGAATACAATGTGAAAAGACAACTTTGTTGGTTATTCACTACTTTTTAAAATAGCTTCTAGTTGTAAAAGGTACATCATAAAATGCTTTTAAAAATGTTCAAAAGTCACAATGTTTAAAGATAAAGAAAAGGATCCTCAGAGAGGCTAAATGATTTAGAAACAGAGGCCCACATACTGTAAAGGGCTAGATTGTCAGTATTTTAGACTGTTGGGGCCATGTGGTCTTGGTTGCGATGCTCAACTGTCATTGTTGTAACAAAGCAGCAATAGATGATACATGAATAAAAGGTGTAGCTATGTTCTAATAAAATGTTATTTTTAAGAACAGGCTCTGGTCTACGGTTTGTGAACCCGACTTAGGTGTGTGTGTGTGTGTGTGTGTGTGTGTGTGTGTGTGTGTGTGTGTGTGTATTTTATATGTGCCAAAAAAAAATGTATACAGGTGGACACTTTGGTCAACGTTGCTCAAGCAGTAGTGCACCATAATCAGAAGTGTCTGGACACTGATGGTAACCACTTTGAGCACCTCTTGTAATTGCAGAAGTCAAACATGACTTGTATTCATCTTTTGTTATCAGTATGTATTGAGTATTACAATTTTAATACAATTTTTCTTTCTTAAAATGTGTATACATTTTTTGGCACCCTCTGTATGTATATGTATATGTATATGTATATGAATATATATATGTATCTATATTTGAGCTAGAGCTGTAACATTCAGAACCTTCAGTTCTACAGAAATAATCATTTAACAAGAGTTAAAAGTGTAAGTCTCTAACTCAGGATATTTACATCAGAATCTGATAATTTGCTGGGGTTATTTATTTATTCATGCCTTTATTCCAAAAACGTTGAGTGTCTACAGGAATTCCAAGAGATTTCTGGTTATATCTCATTGGCTGAAACTGTGTCACATGGACATCAAACTACAAGAGACCCTGGAAAAGCAAATATTTTACACACCATATCCAACTTCTCTTACCAAGGAAGAATTAGGAATAATATTGACTAGGAAATAAACGATAGGTGTCATATTGAAAAGTAATAAGTTAAGTGATAGAAGCATATATGAAATCAAAAGGTGAGAAAATCATCAGTATTGTACTGAATCTCACGGACAATCAGAGAAGGTGGAAATTGTTTTAAAAGGGATTCGTGCATTGATAAAAATATTGAAAATACAATAGTAAAGGGTACTTTTCTTTTAATTTAATTTTTTCTTTTAATAGTACATGATTTGGAGGATCAACAAGATGACTATATACATCTAAAGCAGCTTATACACTCAATTTATTTATTTTTTATTATTATTATTTATTTTTTTTTTTTAGCTGAGCCATCCTACCACCTGTTGGCAGCTCAGCAGCTGCTCAGCTCAGGCCAGGACTCGAACCGCTGTTGCTCAGAGCTCAAACTCTTGAGCAAGCTCTTAACCAATTGAGCCACTCAGCCGACCCCTCAATTTATTTTTTCCTAGACTTTTCCTGAAAGCTACCCAATGAACCTGATAATGTTTAAACATCTTTAAAAGTCATTTTAGCCAGGAATAAGCAGAATTAAAGTAATATTTCATGTTTAATTAAAAAATTGGGGGAAAAATGCTTTTCTGGCAAAAGATAATAGATTAAACACACACATTTAACTGTGCTTCCTCTAGAAACCATAATATGATAACAGATAAAGGAATTTTATTTTAAATGGCATATACTCATAAAGAGTAAAAGGACAGAGCAGAGCACTAGCATTCAGCTGCTAGGTTCCTGTATGGTATCTGGCTTGGGTTCATTATTTTCAGTTAGGCATCCTTTCTGATTGGTTGGTTCTAATAACATACCAATCATTACATACTTTTATATAATTCCTGTGGTAGCAACAAACATTTGGAACTGGGAAAGGTAAGAGAAAATTTCTACTTGAGTACCTCTGCAAAAGCCCAATTCTAAGCTGGAAGTGAGTGGGGGAAAGGCATAACATGATTTATATCATGGAATCCCTAATAGGTTCATGAACTCTGGAGGTAGGGGTAAATATGAGATAAAAAAAAAAATCTGTAGAGTAAACTTAAGAAAACAGTGAGACCCACAGATCCTCAATCACACTTTATAAAACTGAACACTTGCTTCTCCCCAAATTGGACTGAATTGTGTGTCCTCCCCCATACCCCAAATTCGTATATTGAAGTCCTAACACCCAATGTACTATATTTGGAGAAAGGGCCATTAAGGTTAAATGACATCATAAGGATGGGGCCCAAATCCAACTGGACTGGTGTCCTTATGAAAAGAGGAAGAGAGATAAGGTGTACTTGCACAGAGGAAAGGCCAAAGTGAGGAGGACACAAGGAGAAACCAGCTGTGTGCAAATCAGAGAGAGAGGCCTCAGGAAAAACCAATTTTACTGGCACCTTGACCTTGAACTTCTAGCCTCCAAAACTATGATAGCATGTATTTCTGTTGTTTAAGTCATGTGGTCTGTGATATTTTATGTCAGCCTGAGCAGACTACACACTAACCAAGGCAGAAGACTGTAGGTTTATTACCTGGAAAGTACAAAATGGAGGGTCTTTGGGTTGGAGATGAACCGCCACCGCTGAGGGCAGATTATGGTTGCAGGGAGGGGATAGTCAGTGTTTACATAGTGAATGCTGAGAACCCTTTAGCCCTCTTCCCCACTCAATTTCCAAAATGCTAGCAGGAGGACATATATCTGGAATATTCTTTTCTGGAAATTTTATTAGACCAAGAGACAGATCTAAAATACTAAAACTTGCAGTCTTCCAATAACACAGTCCAGCCAGATTGTCCTACTACGACATTTGCCATAGAAAACCTATTCCTATGTGTTTCCAAACAAGCTTTTAATCTACCACTTATAATATGATCAGACAAAGAATAAAACAATCCAGCAATACGGCGGAAGCAGATATTACACAGATTGAAGGAAACTTTTAAATAAATGATATTATATTCAGAAGTAAAAAAAAATATTGCATCCATGAAAAAAATAATGGAATGCTATATAAAACAAGCAAAGAACAATTGTTTTAAACATTAAAAACAGCAGAAATAAAAATGAGAAAAAAATCTTGAAAGATAAGGCAAAGAAATTCTCACAGTAAGTATAACAAAATAAAACATTTTTAAAAAACTTTAAGGCAGAAAATTACTTAAAAGTAAACATAAAAAAGTTAGAGGACAAGTTTAGGAGATCCAACATCCAAGTAACAGGAAATACAGAAGGAAAGAACTGAAAAACTAGAAAGTAAAAAATCATTAATAATTCAAGAAAATTTCCCAGAAATGAAGGATATGAGTTCCTAGATTGTGCCCAGCACAATAGTTGAAAATCAGCTGACACAAAGGCATTTAATTGTACAATTTCAGGTCTTCAGGGATAAAGGCAAGATTGTAAAAGCTTCCCCTATTAGAAATTAGAAAAGATTTTGATCTGTCAAATTTATACCAAAGATAGAGTACAATGGAAAAATGCCTTCAAAATTAGGAGAAAAAATCTTTCAAATCAATAACCTATATCCAGTGAAACCATCAGTGAACTTTCAAAAGAACAGACCCAAGATATTTTCAGATGTGTAACCTCTCTAAAGCAATTTATTTCTCATGCTGTCTTCTTTCTCACAAAGCCCATGAAAAAGTTGCTTCACTATCATGAGAGAGTAAATCAAGGAGGAGGAAAGTGAGAGATTCAGGGAATGGGAGCTCCAGATCAGCAAAGAGAGAAAGGGGTCTCTCTAGGTTGAACTTGAAGGTAAATCTCAGGATCATGGCATTTCTGAGGCATAGAGTACAACCAACCAATCCAGTTGGAGAAGGTCAGAAGCTTCGGAAGACTTGTCTCCAAGAACTTGATAAAATTCTAACAAATTTGGAATAACTCCTGAAGAGTTAGGACATAAGAAACCAAGTCAATAAAAATCAGCACCCAGGTGGGTACTGGACTTATCAGGGTGATCATTTCATAAGCTATATAAATGTCTAACCACTGTGCCATAAACCTGAAGCTAATATAATATCAAATGTCAACTGTAATTGAAAAATATCAGTAGCCTTAATACTAATAAGATATACAGGAGGTTGTTCAAGAAAGGAAAAATAATCCTAGCATAAAATATAGCCAAGTTAACATTTACAAAAATATAATCATGTGAATCCTGACTACTGATCTAACTAAAGTTATGTTATAACTCTTAAGTATGGGAAAATTTGTGCAGTAGGGAGGGTGAGAGAGTGAAAAAAAAATTAAATTCACATTTCCCATAGTGAGAAATGAACAAATTTATGTTTAAAACTTTTTAAAAAAAGTAACAATATAACAATGTTATTTGACAATTTGACGGATAAATAAGCATACACAGGTGAGCTCTGGGGTATGGGAAATGCAGGAGACAGCGAGGAAAGGTGACTGTTCATAATTCTTACGGAAATGTTTCATTTATTAAACCATGTGTATACATTTTTTTGTTGAACATAAAAACTTAATTATAAACTTAGGGACAGCTAATGCTGGTTATGTTTTATTATAGCATTTTCACTTGAGTTCACCTTAGTTACATTCTGTCTTATTACCCAAAACACTGAAAGTAAATTAATCTTGGTATTTGCCACATACATTTGAGAAATGGCTTGTTTTCTTTATAATTAGATGCTTTACTCTGTATAGAATATACAGTCAAAAGTTATTTATGGTCTACCTAGCACAAGGATTGCACTGCATTTACAAAAGCCCTTTATATCACTAAACTCTCATCGTATTAAAGGCCAGCTAAGATAAACTTGAGGCATCTGTAACTTTGTAAACAACCTCAGGATGTGCTGATGTTGCATTGCAAGGGAGAAAATGTCAGCCACGCTAATTTGCAACAGAAAAACGAGCAATAAATGGGATTCTATTGGGTTGTCGGAAAAGTTATGATATATTTTTTCTATGTTTTTTGTTGCAAAAATGCATCATGACTTTTCCGACAACCAATATTTTCCCACCTCACTACAAAATTTGACTTCAAACAATGTTTACCAAACTTGAGGAGACTCGCTGGCACTGTACTCACTTCTATAAACAATATAATATCTTTATCTGTTGGTTTCCTAAACGACTTCCATTGCTCCTTGTTTATTTAAGGATCTAGTTCACATTATCCTCCCTTGATTTTCAATCTCATTTGAAAATCTTTTCTTCTCACCTCATTATCGGTTTCTTTTTAATTTTTGTCTTCAGTTCCTTTATTATTTGTAGATGCTTTGCTAAGCTTTTTGACACTGTTTGTAGAAGAGAGGAAATGCTGTTTCACTAAATTCCTTGAGGGAATTTAGAGTATAGAAAAAAATTTACAGAATTGTTAAAAGACAATGTTGTACATATTATTAATGTAGAAAAGTTGGAGCTAAAGCCTTTCCTTTTCTCCTCCCTCTCTAGTCTAGACGTCCTGGTCTTCCTAGACATGGCAATACATTAAATTCCACTAGTCATCACTTATTCTTCTGATTAAGGGGATGATATGCTGCTCCTGTTATTTTACCGTGAAAGGAGAAACAATAAAGCAAACACCACAAAAAAAGATCAGTAAACTTAAGAGGCCAATAGAAAATGACAGTTTTTAAAAAGAGATCAAGCTTATTGTCTTGATGTCAATACACTTAAAGAATTTCCAAGCCATTCGGGCCCTTTCTATTCTCCCAACACACATACACACAGAACCACACACAAAGGCATATCCTTAACTATCACCAGATAGACCACTGGGTAAATGCCCCATTTTTCTCTTGGGTAGATTACATAGATATCTACATTTGATCCAAGCCAGAAGTTTTACCCATATTACATTTGAGTTCCAACATATGAAAAGAAAACAACTCCATCTTGCTAGGACCCATGTCACCCTGATAACAAGATTTTGACTATTAGTTTGCCAAAAAGGTAACATTCTCAACAACGTGCTCTTTAGACAATTAAGAAGGCTCTTTCAATAGACCACTGAGTAAACTCCATAGTTCCGGCATGTTTAACAAGAAGGATATAACAGCTTTTTGCTGCTTTTTTGCATTTCTAATTCTTTTCTTCCTTCCTACTGGCTTTTCCCCAGTGTGTAGTCTGGTGGCAGAGAAGTCAGCCTCCTGGTCCTTAACCAAAGAAGCACAAATGCCCATTATTTCCTCTCACCACCTTAGGAAGCCAAGGGGAAAGCATATGGCTGAAGCTCAGCCAATTGAACTGTATGGAGATACAGCCTGAATATTCAGCAAGCGATGCAGAGAGAACTGTGGCTTCCTCTTACAGAAGCAGTGGCCCCGTCAGAGCATTCCTGGACAAGCACAGGCCTGTGGTGGGCTCCCTAGTCCTCCGAAGCCTTTGAGAACTTGGTGGCTGTTCCAGTCACCAACTCCAGTAGCATCCTTAGTATCTTTCCAGTAAACCCTCAATTGTTAGGTTCACCAGCATCAGTTTCTGTTGCTTCAAGTTAAAAACTCCTAAGTGATACAAAGGACATTTTGCTGGAAGCCTGACTATGAACATATAATTGCCATGTACTATTTCTTACTGTACAAACTACACTTTGTGATCACGTGTGCCCTGCAAAAAATGTTATGCTGATATTAATCTTCAGAAGAAGTTAGCAATATTTTTTTTATTATTTATTTGCTTCAGTTACAGTTGACATTCAATATTACTTTCTATTAGTTTCACGTGTACAACACAGTGGTTAGACATTTATATAATTTATGCAGTGATCCTTCCAAATAGTCTAGTATCCACATGGCACTATATGAGTATATCACTTTCTACGTTCAGATTTTTGCTCAATTTTATATTAGTTTAATATTAGTTGTCTGATTGAACAAAAATCCTATTTTACATGCCCAAGTAGTTAGTAGGTAATACCACAAGTTTAGGTGAATGAATATATGCAATCCTGAATTTAATAATAATAATAATAATAATAATTATTATTATTATTATTATTATTATTATTATTATAAACAACAGTGCCAAGCTACAATCTTTTGATTAATGGCCCAGTTACAAGAAGTTGCACAAAAACAGACATTTTAAGAGAAGAAGTATTATGAGATTTCTACAAAATCAATTACCCTGGCTGCACAAGCCAAATAACCCTCTTTCTAATTGTTAAAAATTAAAACATTTCAGTGTGAAAATTTTCTTAAATTTGATTTTTATGATTATCGAAGTTATTTTTGTGGACATTTCAAAGACTCCAGTGACTCTATAATTCTTATTAAGAAAAATAGCAATTCCTCAACACTTCCTTCCATTTATACTTCCTCAGAGGCATCCTTCTTTAAACTTTTAACTTTGTAGCTGTTACTTTTGATAGTTTGTCTCCACTGGTGTTAGTATAACAACAACATTGCTATTGCTTGATCCTCCTGTTTTAATTGGTATCTATTGAATTCCCACTAAGGAAGATGAGGATTTAGCTCTCTTTTGTTCGCTAGGTCCCAGAGATAAACATACAATACTTCCCAACTCCTCTATCATCCCCCTAAAATTATTGTATAATTTTGATTAAAATTATTCAGGGTACACTGTTCACAGAGAAGCTATGTATGTATCAACCAAGGCTACTTTTTCTTCTTTAAGCAAGTTTTTGTTTTCCTTGTGGCTAATAATTGTTTTATTTTTTTGTCGTTGACTTCATTTTATAAGTACTAATCACTGAAATATGCCCAAACTCTTCCAATTACATCAGATATTCTATTATAGTTATTTTCTTAAGGATAATTTTCCTCGAACTTTCTGAGTTGCTCCATTCTTGCTTTTACTGTCCAATGTCCTACTACATTCCTAGCATACGCCATCACATTCAGTCTGGAAATGTAGTCTTTGCCTCTTTCTTAAAAGAAAGACAATTTTTTTTTTCTGGATTCCACGTCTTTCTTTTTCTTGGTTATGCCCTCATCATAGTACATAGTACAACAGTCCTTTGGAAGTTTCCTAAGAAAAAAAAATGCATGAGAGGTAAATTTTTTTAAGCTCATGAATATGTGAAAATGTCTATCCTTACCCTTGATTTGTAGTTTGTTTAAGAAGAAAAAACTAGAGTCAGAATCTTTTTACTTCAGAGTTGCAGTTATTTTCATCGTCTTTCAGCTTTCAGCACTGCTCTTGAGAGCTCCAATGCCATCCTGGTTTCTGATCCTTTGTATGTGGTCTACTTTATCTTTCTGGAAGCTTTAGAATTTTTTGTGTAACCCACAGTTCTGAATTTTTACTCTTAAGTGCTCTGGAGTAGAACCATTATATACACTCAATAAGTACTTAATTGATACTTTCAATGTTGGAATTCCTGTCTTTTTAGTTCAGAGAAATATTCTCCATTATTTATTTAATGATTTCCTGTGCCCTGCCTTCTCTGTTCTTTTGTCATTGAACTCCTGTCATTCAAATACTGTGTCTTTTGAATTGGTTCTTTAATTTTCTTACCTTTTTTTCCCCATTTAACTCTCATCTTTTTGTTACTTTGCTGTACTTTCTGGGAGATGTCCTTAATTTTATCTTCCAACTGTTACACTGCAATTTTCTTTTTTGTTGTCATGTTTTTAAGTTTTAAATAGTTTTTGTAGTCTGAACAAGCACATTACATTTCTATTCTTATCCCATGAATGCAATAATTCTTTTTGTTTTTCTGGGGTTATTAGTATATTTAAACTTTTCTTCTTACATAATCTGTTTCCTCCTTGGGCTTTTTCCCTGTTTGTATGTTAGTATGTTTTGGTTCTGTCACTTGTTACAGACCTGAATGAGGCATCTACAGACGCTTTCTTGGCTATTCAGGTATTAAGTGGGGTATGAAAAATTGTTTAAAAGCTATAAATTTGTTGAATTTAGGCTTCACTGTTGTGATTTGGTTGTAATATTTTGTTGGGAAACCCCAACTGACAGTACCTTTGCTTTAGATCTGATCAGATTACCTAAAGAAGAATAGTTTTTGCTTAAAGTTAGAAGTCTGGCTACCAGACTCTGGAAAATGAATGGGGAAAGACACATGGAGCGTTTCACTCTTGTGTATATACTCATGGGCTGCCCCCGTTTGGGGTATAGTACCCTTCCCAACACTGTGCCTGCTGAGACGTCAGGGATATCCCATTTTACTATAGAAAATAAGCCTCCAGTCTTCTGCTGAGGTGTTGGGTGGGATCTGGACTTCTAACTGCTTTTCTCCCAGACTTATCAAATCCTCATTCTTTTAGGCCCACCTTTACCCTCACTTTCAGATATTTATACTGTTGTCATGTCTTAGGAATTACCATTTATTTTTGTACATTCCACATTCCAAAAGTGAATCCTAATCTGCTTCGTTTTGTGTTTTATCATTTTGAGTTTGTTTTAAAATCTCTTTACTTTTATTTTCTATTTGGGAAAGAATAGAAATAATGTGGACAATCTGTCCTGTTTAACTGGAAGTTTGAGCATTATATTTTTTATTCCAATATAATTATGTAATTTTAAATATATAGTATTCATGAAACTTCTTAAATTATCACTGTTGAACCCTCAGTTTTCTTAGAACAGACTGTAAAACTATTGGCCTTTTAAAAGGAAATGGATTTTCAGAAATAAATGCATTCATTCATATATGGTCATTTAATCTATAACAATGGAAGCAAGAATTTACATTGGGGTAAAGACAGTCTATTTAATAAATGGTGCTGGGAAAAATGGACTGATACATGCAAAAAAATGAAACTGGACCACCTCCTTACACCATATACAAGAACAAATTCAAAATGGATTAAAGACTTAAATGTATGACCCAAAACCATAAAACTCCTAGAAGAAAATGTAGGGAGTAAATTTGCAGACATTACCCTGAGTAATACTTTTACTGATATATCCCCCCAGGCAAGGGAAGTAAAAGCAAAAATAAACACATGGGATTACATCAAACTTAAGAGTTTTTTCACAGCAAAGGAAATTATCAATAAAACTAAAAGGAAGCCTACTGAGTGGGAGAAGATATTTGCCAACGATATATTTGATAAGGGATTAATATCCAAAATTTATAAAACACTCATTCAACTCAACACCAAAAAAACAACCCAATTAAAAAATGGGCAGAGGGCATGAAGAGACATTTCTCTAAAGAGGACATACAGATGGACAATAGGCATATGAAAAAATGTTCAACATCATCAATCATTAGAGAAATGCAAATAAAAACCACAATGAGATACCACCTCACTCCAGTCAGAATGGCTATCATCAATAAATCAACAAACAACAAATGCTGGCGAGGTTGTGGGGAAAAGGGAACACTGGTGCTCTGTTGGTGGGACTGCAGATTGGTGTAGCCACTATGGAAATCAGTATGGCAGTATCTCAAAAAATTGGAAATGGAACTACCTTATGATCCAGCAATTCCACTCTTAGATATTTATCCAGAGAAACCCAAGACACTAATTTCGAAAAAATATATGTACCCTTATGTACGTTGCTGCGCTATTTACGATAGCCAAGACTTGGAAACAACTGAAATGCCCATCGGTAGATGACTGGATTAAGAAACTGTGGTACATTTATACAATGGAGTATTATAAGCTATAAAGAAGGAAATTGTACCATTTGCCACGATATGGATGGACCTAGAGAACATTATGCTAAGTGAAATAAGTCAGTCGGAGAAGACAAACACCATATGATCTTATATGTGAAATCTAAAGAACTGAGTAAACGAGCAAAGTAAACAGAAATAGTCTTAGAGATACAGAGGAAAAACTGATGGTTGATAGAAGGGAGGGGGTGGGGATGAGGGAGAAGGGGAAGGGATTAGTCGGCATAAATTGGTAACTACAATATTGCCATGGGGATATGAAAGACAGTTTGGGAAATATAATCAATAATGTTGTAAGTATTCTGTAGGGTGTCAGATGGACACGTGTCTTGTTAGGGAGACCACTTCATGGACGGTGTAGAGGCCTGACCACTGCACTGTACACCTGAAGCTGAAGCTGAATAATATTGTATGTGAACTATAATTTAATATATGTACCGTATTTGCTGGCGTATAAGACGACTGGGCGTATAAGACGACCCCCTAACATTTCCACTCAAAATACAGAGTTTGTTATATACTCGCCGTATAAGACTACCCCCTCTTCCGCACACCTTCCACACACCAAATAAAAGGTAAAACAATATCAGATTTGATTTGGCTCACTGAAGTGCAAACAAGCGTATTGTATTTCGTGTCACCACATAACCGTTTTGGCGATGTTGAGCCACCATGTCTGCTACATGTTTTTCGAGTTCTGGCCAGTGTGGGGTGCCTCTTCTTAATGCACACTTACCCCTTGGCATACTCTTTAATGCTTTCTCATTTGATTTCCAGTCCCGAACCATCTTTTCTGTTACTCCATATTGTCTTGCAGCAGCACAATTATTATTTTCCTTAGCAAAGTTTATAACTTTCAGTTTAAAATTTGCATCATACTTCTTTCTTTTGGCTGGAGCCATGATAGGGATGATAGGGGTTTGACTGGTCGACATTTTCTATGCTGTACTGTACAATGGTGCAGTATTGTGGTTGGCTGTTGGCTGTATACAAAGCCTGATTTGATTGGTCCCTGCTCCCTGTTTGCCCGCCCTGTCACTATAGCAGTCTGGTCCACCCTTGCATCAGCATCTCCCTGGGACCTCACTAGTGCGCAAGTGCGAGCTCTTCAACATTCTAACAGGCACCATGATAGCGCAAAATCGCGAATCTTCAATGCATATGTAAAGAAATATACGGTAACCCGAATTTACCACACTCGCAAAATCGCATAACAGCCAAGCATACACCCAGCAGCGCTGCTGATGCCTGAATGGTATGTGGAATGAAGTGGGTGGGCATCGGGAGGCCACTATGGCACGGGGCAAGCACTATGGGCAGTCTATCTGAAGTGTACCTGGCGTATAAGACGACCCCCCACTTGGAGGCATATTTTTCAGGGCCAAAAAATCGTCTTATACGCCGGCAAATACGGTATATACATATATATGGTCACAGGATATGGAGTATAGCATAGGGAATAGTCAATGGAATTGTAATAGATAAATATGATGTCAGAGAGGCAATAGATTGGGGAAAGGGGTTACCGCTTTGTGAGGGGTGAAATGTCTATTACATTGTTTTGTACACCTGAAACTAATAATAAAAAATAAATAAATAAAAATAAAATAAAATAAATAAAGGAAATGGGCTTTGGAGTTGTGTACTTTTGGATTTTAATTTTGCCTGGTTGTTTTCTAGAATGACAGAAAATAAGAGCTAATTGTGTACCCATTCGTAATTGCTTTCACCAGCCTTTTCCTGCCTTTGAAATGAACTCAGTCCTTTGTTTTGCTAAATTAAAAAATGGATAAAAATTAATAAATTAACAGAGCTATTTAAAAATGGTATTTACTTATTTTTGAGTTTTACAACTATTCAGAAGCATAGGTATCACCTCCATTTTACATATGAAGAAACTGAATCTTTGAAATAATTCTCCCAGGTTTTTCAAAATAGTGTAATTTAAATATAAGTCATATGCTGTAACATTTTTATATATAAAAAAACAGACATACACATGCATTTCCAAGTGATAATAGAGGGTATTCCATGAGAAACTGATAAACAGGCCCATTACTGGCTTCCTATGTAATGGTATATATTTTTTTAATAGTGAGAACTTGTTAGAATCTTTAGGGAAAAGAGAAATATTTAAAAGAGACATTTAAGAAGTTTGTGTGATGTAACATGTTGGAAATAGCAACAAAATATACATTATCCAGAAATACTTATGTGTTACGTTTAATATTTTTAATAAAACAATGAGAGAGAGAGAGAGTATATTCAATGTTAGAACATACCGGGTATATTCACAGTGCACTTTTTGGAGAATTTGTCAATTTACTCTTAATCTCAGTTTCCACATATGTAAAATTAGAATGACACCTACCCTATTGAATCATTTAAAGGATTAGAACTAAATACTAGAAAAGTACTAGGAACATAATATATTCACATTCTTCAGGGTTTCTACCTGCTTTTAATGAATACAAATTCAAAACCATATACACATTTGGGAGAAGTTGGATTCACTCACTACATACATGTCTTCCCTCTTATTTTGCCAAGACTCCAATTCTAGCACAATAAACTGAGTATTAAGGAACAGCTCTTTGTTCTAACTACAGTCTATTTCCTGTCATCCTTTTGCCAGGAATAACCAAAAGGAGGACGAATTTTCAGAGTACTTCATTAGTAAAAATTGAACTAAAGTTCAATTGGTGTTGACAAATTTCTGTATCTGTAGCATCTCAGATAATGGTAGCGAGATAGTAGGCTCTCCACAAGTACTTTCTGAGTGAATGGAAGAACCACAAAATATTGCTAAAATTAAACCACTTTTTTTTGGTTATGCTTTCAATTTACATTATCATTCTTTCTTAACTTAACTTTAGATTTATAGCTTATATTTAGGCAGGGATAGGCAAGTCTTTTCTTTAAAAGGTCAGATAACAATATTTTAAACTTTGTAAGCCATATGGTCTCTGTGGAAGCTACGAAACTGCTATTATAAACAAATGCAACCATAGAAAGGGCTGCTTTCCAATAAAACTTTACTTATGAACACTAAATTGTGAAATTTATGTAATTTTCACGTCATAGAATATTCTTCTTTTGATTTTTTTCAATCATTTAACATTTTTTTAAATCATTTTTTTAAGCTCACAAACTGTTCCAAAGCACAAGGTAGGCCAGATTTGGTACAGTCTATAGTTTGGCCAGCCCTTCATTAAACTCTGCTCCTTTGTTTAAAAACATAGAGAAATTCAGACGATCAATGTCCTGACGCGACCTGCGCGCCAACCTAGTGCTCCTGACTGGTCAGCCAGGAGCGACCCTGGGAGGATTGGGTGGGGCATGAAGAAAGAAAGAGACAGACAAAAAGCTGGGAACAGGAGGTCCACTAGGTGCTGCTGGCAAAAAGTGGCCTCGTTTATTATTTGTATACAGCTTTTATAGCAAAAGTAACTTTCCTTAGGTAGGGGATTTTGGGATCTTGAGGGAGTAGCCCCCTCCTCTCAGGGAACAATTTCCTTGGCAGCAATCTTCCTGAAGTGAGACAAAACAAAGTGTAACAAGTAGAAACTATTAATAGGATGGCCTTCCGCTCTGTAACTTTTAAGGTTGTCTGTGACATTGGCTGTTCTTTCTTCAGGGGCACAGTGGAGATGAGATCTACCCAGCAACCTTCTGCTGCTCCCCAAGGCCTAAGAGCCTGTCTTCTTACCAGCTGTCAGGCTTAACCCTTACTGCAGCTTGGGTCTGTAACTTAAGCTGCTGTAAAGCTCTAAAGTTGCTCACCCTCACACGGAGGCCTGTAGCTTGCCAGCTTACACCTCAGTGTCCCTGGCTGATCCCAGCCGGCTCCCCACAATTTCCTCTCGTTGTCAGCATAACCATATCACAAATATAAGATTTTTTATCAGAAATTACAGTGGGATTTCTTTTCACACTATTTTCACTAAGACTAGTATGGTAAATTTGAAATCCAGTTTGCTCACGTATCATGGTTTCCATGTTGTGACAATGATGTTTATCAAAACATTTTGTTCATTTTTCAAAGTTTTCACTGGTTTCAGAAAACAAACAAGCAAATATTATTTCAATTCTTTCACCTTACTCAAAATCATAATCATCTTTGACTTCTCCCTCTCCTTGCATCTTTCCCCCATCCCTCAAAGCCAATCAATTCCCAAATCTTGTCAGGTTTTCTTTTTTTTTCATATCCGGAATGTCTTCTTTTCTATGCCCATTCACAGCCTAGTTCAGGACCTCATCAATGGCTATATTTTGTGAAATAAACATTTTATATAGTCTATTTCTCTTCTGTCAATCACCTGTCCCCATAATCCTCTGAACTGTGAAGATGATACAAATAGCGACTCTCATTAGAAAAACTGCCACATGGTCTTTTTCCTTACAAGGAGAGGCATAGGGCATTTGTCAAAATTACAAGACAACTAGCTTAGAAATAGATACAAAGAAAATAGTTTTCAATGTCATAGGCCATGACAGAAAACAAATTGCATTGCTAGGTTGCATTTAACCCGAATCACTTATTCACAGAATTTGCAACTGTGCAATTGAAAAAGAGAGAAAGATCAAGATGGCAGGCAAAATAAATGACTAGCTTCAGGGATCAGAAGGAATCCTTCAATCTTATCTCTCTGTTTTTAGACTTCACTGTATGAGTTTTCCTATGTAAAAGTCTTCTGATTGGATTCTGAATATCAGACATTGATTTTCAGGCACCAGGATATTACTTTTAAACTCTCTGCTACTCAGATTTCTTGAACCTCTCCAAAATTAGTATTAGCTAGGAATTAATGAACAACCAGTCGTTTTCCCAGGTCCCATTCCAGAACACAACACTATTTTTCAATTTTCTGTTTACAACCATAAATGTAAACCTCCTTATGAAGTACCTGTTAGCTCTAAGGAATAGAGGGCACAGAAGGCTGTCAGGTGACTTAGAACAGTACAGGCATCCCATGTGCCCCAGACACACCCTCCCAGGCCTAGAAGGGCAAGTTAAATATTCAGTGCTATTGACCACATTTTGAAATTCCCCTGCCCCTAAACATAGTGGCTTTGATTTTTCTTTGGCAAGATCCTAAACTCAAAAATTCTCCACTGTCAACCTTGATTCTCATCTCTGGACCTTCTACATTTTGTATTCATAGATCACAGATGGTATTTTCTGTTTGCAGACCTTGACTTTATAAAGTGGATTGCTGTTTGGTTTTCTTCTTTGCATCTAGGAAAACCAAAAAAAACAAACCTTCTTCTCCAGATTCAGCACAATTAATGCAGTCTTCCCCACCCATTTTGTGCCATTTCAAGCCCAGACCTACAGTTCTTAATCACCCCCAAAACCCCAAGGAAAGAGACACTCCACCACAGAATGAAAAGTTTGTAAGGAACACATGTTGGATTTTATCTCTATTCAATTGCTTGCTAACTGCCAAGTGCGAAACCAATAAGAAAAGCTGGAAACCTCCCTGACACTGTTAATTTTTTTTTTGATGGTATGAGTAAAGTCTTAGAAAGCTTATTTATTAAATCCCCACAATGACTCAACTCTAGGTGATCTAATAGGAGGGGTGACAGAATTAATATTCAAAGCAAATGGTCATCTTTGAATAAATGGGTATGGGATTATTTTTATTTTCCTGCCTGGATTTTCAGTATTTCCTAGATGCATTATTTTTTAAGAAGAAAAATTATTTTAAAAGATGCAAAAAGTATCAGAACAGATTTGAACATTGGGCTAAACACAACAAAATGATATTCAGAAGAAAAGTATAAAAAGTACTACATTTGTTTTTTATTTTTTAAAAAACTTGTTATAAAAATACAAAACGTAGCTTGTGAACTGTAAGGGACAGATGTATCATCTGTCAGCATGTGAGAAAAAATTGGGATCCCATAGGTGTACAAGATTACTCGATAACAACAGAAAATTAATGATCATAGGCTAAATGAATTGAAATATAGTGTCCAAATAAAACAAGCAAGAAGACTGTTAATAAAAGAAGACACCTAAATAGTTCTATGCTAAGACATATGTGAATATGAATATAGACTGAATTTCATTCATGATAAAAGTAATTCAAATTAAGGTTACATCAAAATATGCTTCACCTTTCAGATGACCAAGATCAAAGAGTCTGATATCCTAATGCATCAGTGAGGGAACGAGTTTAAATCTGTAACACTTTTAGAGAGAGCAATTTGGTATCTACCAAATTTATAAATAAATTTGTGGTGAATTGTGGTGAATTGTGCTGGTATTCTAAATATTTGCTCCCCTCCCCTCTGAAGAGAGAATTGGACACCCACATTCTTGATGTCAGGTTTGACCCTGTTACTATCACAAGGAATTGTAGGTAGAAGTGACATGCATTATTTCCTGGCAGACTTTAAGAACTCTTACATGGTTAACCATGTCCTCTTGTCTTTCTATCAAAAACCTACTATGAAGGCCGGCTGAGTGGCTCAGTTGGTTAAGAACTTGCTCAAGAGTTTGAGCTCTGAGCAACAGCGGTTCGATTCCTGGCCTGAGCTGAGCAGCTGCTGAGCTGCCAACAGCTGGCAGGATGGCTCAGCCTAAAAAAAAACAACAAAAAACAAAAAACAAAACCCTACTATGTGCTGGAAAGGCTCCTTCAGCCTAGGTCCTAGAATAAGGATGATGTAGAAAAGAGCCAAAGCATCCTGCCATGGAAATGTAACATGAGTGAGAGATAAACCTGTAGAGTTGTAAGGTACTAAGAATTTGACATCATTTGTTATAATGGCATAATTTAGCCTAAGCTGACTGAAACAACGTTCTACTCAGTAGTTCTACTTATTGGCATTCATCCTACAGTTATGCTCATGAATGTATAAAATGATAGATAGGTACACAGGCATTTCTGTCATTATACATAATAACAAATTATTAGAAACAACATAAATATTCATCAATAGAGAACTGGCTACATAAAGTATGATGCAATCATAGAAAATACTATGAAGTTGCAAAAAAATGAGAAAGCTTTTATGTGTTTATATGGATTGATCTCAATGATATATTTTCAATTATGTAAATAAGGAGACAAAAAGAAAATAGTCATGTGTTTGTACAAAGACTATCTCTGAAAGGTGATATAAATTTGCCTCTGTTTAGGAAAACTGGATGACAGATGAGTAAGTTTGGGAATGTGATTTTTTTTATTGCATACCCTAGTGTACATTTAAAATTTTGGATGTTTGGGAATGTATATTATTGGGTTGTTGGAAAAGTCATGATGTATTTTTGCAACGAAAACATAGAAAAAAAATGTCATGACTTTTCCGACAACCCAATATAATTCAAAAGAAAAATAAAATTGAAAATAATAACAAAAATGGTGTAATATTTGGATAGATCTTATGTAGATTTTGGAGTTCTTTTCTTCCCAGTAATTTTATAATACAATCAATCCTGCCTTCGTTTAACATACTATACCTTTACATTTCAGCGACTACATAACTAACCATTTATTATGTCCAAGCTCAATTACATGATATTATGCAGCTTTGTCTTACCACTATAGCCCTCTTGCAGTCGTTCCCCCCTCTCTGAATTGTAGTAAACATAGTTGATGCCCTGCCTAGAATTGCTGGGTTGGTGCACCCATACTGCAACTACCGAGTGTTGGTTGATAATGACTTACCTATTCAGCCTTCTCTGGGGAATTGCCTTAGGCCAACGGAAGCCATCTTGCCCTGGGCTGCCCAGGAGGTTATGGCACGCTTCCCAGAGGAAGTTTACAACCAGAGCTGACTAATACAGGAGTTAAAAAATACTCTGCTCTCGGGCATCAAGATGAAGCAACTCTGAGGTGCCTTTCGGGCTCCAGGGCTCCCCATGGAATCAGGAGTTGAAATCACTAAAAGCCTCCTCCCCTGCCCTTTTCTAATTTCTTTACTTCCTCACCAGTTTCTCCTGATAACTTTTGTTGGGAGGATACTGTCTTTAACAACAGTAATAAGAAATACACTGTGGGTATATGTGTGCGCAGAGGGAAATCAGCATCCTTGAGCAGGTCAGAGGTGGCTATGCTTTGTAGGTTAGGCTTTAAAGGGAGCATGCTATTACAGATCCAAGTTTCTTAACAGGAATGAAAATGGTGGTGCCCTGAAGTAGCAGAGACCAGGTAACAAACAGCATTTAACTATCAAATGTGAATTAAGCATAATTACTGTAACGGGCAGCTTGGTCATCATGGCAGGCAGAAGGATCTGAATTACAAAGAGCTATTAAAACAGCCAATACATCATAGTGTTACAGGAGGAGGACAGATGCATAGCCAATAAGGGTATATATAATCAAAAGATGTTAAGACCAAATGAGCAGTCATAATCCCTTACTCATTTTCCAGATCTACAATAATTCAGGGCTTAGACTCAAAATCCATTGATTGAAAGAGGGACCAGTTTCCCATGAGGAAGAGCCTTACATCATAGAACAAATACATAATAGTGAGTCCCCCAGTCCTTCCATAAATAATCTACGTCATTCACTCAAATAATCATATAATAAAAATAAAGTAATGCCCAGCTATTTTGAGGACTTATTCAAATGATCTATTTTATACTACAGAGTTGTAGTACTTTGTCTTTTCTGAGGAATTCTATTTTATCTAAGCTGTCAATTTTATGCGTATAGAGTTTTTGTAGGATTCCCTTATTTTTCTTTGATGTCTGCAGGGCCTGTAGTAATATTTCTGTCTCAGTCCTAATATTGGTAATTTCTGTCTTTTCTTTCTTTTTATCAGTCTTGTTAGAGGTTTGTCATTTTCTTTTTTGATCTTTTCCAAGAACCAGCTCTTTGCTTATTAATTTTTCTACTGTTAGTTTCTGTTTTCGATTTCATTTATTTCTGCTCTTACTTTTATTGTTTCCTTCCTTCTACTTGCTTTGGGTTTACTTTGCTCTGCTTTTCTAGGATGTTGAGATGGGGAGCTAAGATAATTGATGTGAGGTTTTTTTTCTCCTAATGCATTTATTGCATGCTAAAAAACAGTGCTTCTCAGCATTCAGTTGTATAATTTCCACATGTTCTATTTTCATTTTTATTCAGTGCAATGTATTATTATGATTTTCCTTAAGATTTTTTCTTTGCCCTTGGATTATTTAAAAGTGTGTTATTTAGTTTCCAGGTACTTGGAAATTTTTCTGTTATCTTTCTGTTATTGATTGCTGGCTTGATTCCATTGTGGTCAGAGAACAGATCTATATGATTTCAATTCTTTTAAATTCTTTTGAGTTCTCTCTCATGGGCTAGGATAAGGCCTATCTTAGTAGCCCATGAGCCTTTGAAAATAATATGCATTATAATGTTTTTGGATGGAGTATTTCATAAATGTCAATTAGATCCTGTTGGTTGATAGTATTGCTGAGTACTATACCTTTGCTAATTTTTTCTCTGGTTGTTTCATCAATCGCTTAGAGAGGGGTGTTCAAGTCTCCAACTATAATTGTGGATTTGTTTATTTCTACTTTCAGTTCTATCAGTTTTGATTCATGTATTTTTAAAGCTTTTTTAATTTGGTGCAGACCTATTTAGGATTGCTATGTGTTCTTTTATCATTATATAATATCTTACTTTGTCTCTTACACTTTTCTTTGCTCTGAAGTCTTTTATTTGATAATATATAGCTTTCTTTTTGGTTAATATTCCATTTACTTACTTTGAACCTGCCTATATTATTATATTTGAAATTAGTTTTTTGTAGAAAGCATATAGTTAGGTCATCTTCTTAAATCCCCTGTGCCTATTCCTGTCTTTTAATTAGTGTATTTAGACCATTTACATTTCATGTGGTTACTGATATGTTAGGGCTTAAGTCTGCTCTTTTACATTTTGTGTTTTCTGTTTTTGTTTCTCTATTTCCTTTTTCCTACCTTCCTGTGGGTTAGCTGATTATATTTTATAATTCCATTTTGATTTGTCAATAATGTTTTTCAGTCTAACTCTTTGAATAGATATTTTAGTGCTTGCTCTAAGTGTTATACTTTATATACATAACTTACCATAGTTTGCTGGTGTTATTTTTGCCAGTTCTAGTGACGTATAGAAATCTTACCACCCTTTATGTCTTTTTACTTTCCGTCATTTACAGTATATTTGTCTTAAACATTTCCTCTACATATATGTAGAGCCACATTAGACAGTGCTAAAACTTTTGCTTCAATCATCAATTATAATTTAGAAAACTCAAGAGGAGGACAGCCTATTGTATTTACCCATACTCTTGCTTACTGTGTTCTTTCTTTTCTCTTAACGTTTGGAAGTTCCTTCTACTGTTTCCATTCTTGTAGAAAACTGTCTTTCACTGTTCTTTTAGTGTTAAGTCTGTTGGTGACAAATTCCCTCAGTTTTCCTTCATCAAAGAGATTACCCCTTTATTAAAGATGGATCTTTTCAATTGATATAGGATTACATGATGATATTTCTCTTCTTTTAGCACCTGAATATTGCGACACTTCCTTTTGACCTGCATGGTATCTGATGGGAAATCTGATGTCATTGGAACTGGTTTTCCCTTTTAGGTATGATGTTTCTCTCTGGCTGCTATCATGATTTTTACTTTGTCTTTGGTTTTGAGAAAGCTAATTATGATAAGTCTTGGTGTGGACATCTGAGCTTTTTATGTGGCATTTGCTCAGCTTTTTGAATCTGTAGGCTTATATCTCTTGTCAAATTTGATCAGTTTTCAGCCATTATTTAGTCATGTACTTTTCAGAGCCATTTGTTTTCTCTTGTTATTTTAAAACTCAGTAACACAAATGTTAGATCATTTATTATGGTCCCACAGGTCACTGAAGCTCAGTTTTTTCTGTCAGCCTTCTCTCTGTTGCTCAGATTGAATACTTTCCATTGTACTATAGTCTAGTTCACTATTTCTTTCTTTTGCCCTTCCCTCCTGCTGTTGAGCCCTTCTACTGAGTATTTTGTCTTTTTCAGTTATAAAATTTCCATTTTTGTTCTTCTCTACTTCTTTTTATGTCTTTATTGAGATTTTCTATTTCTTTGCTGGTATTTGTTATTTTTTAATTTGTTTCAAGCATGCTCATAATGGCTTGTTAAAGCATTTTTATTGTGGCTAATACAAAAGTTTTTGTCAAACAATTCTAACATTTCTGTTATCTTGGTGCTGGCATGTACTAATTATATTTTTTCTTTGGTTTGAGAACTTTCTGGCTTTTGATATGAGTAGGTTTTTTTTTTTTTACTGAAATGTGGAAATTTGGTTGCTCTTATCATTTATAGTATAAGACTCTAGATCTTATCAATCTTATAAGACTAGATCCTATTTTAACCTTCTGTTTTAGCTAGATTTCTCTGACACTGATACAGTGTCTGTCTCTTTTCTGCCAGGTAGAGGTAGAAGTCCAGGTTTCCCACTTGGTCTCCATTGTCACTTGAGATAGTGGGAGACTCATTACTGCTAGAGGGGCATGGGAGCTTTAGTCCCCCATTTACTTTTCACTGATAACACAGTGTGAGTGGCTATATTACTGATGGGTGTTGGCACAAGTCTTGATTCTCCATAAGTTTCCTCTGACTCCACCCCAGTGAGGAATGTGAGGAGCACTTTGTTATTGTTGGCTTAGGGTGAAGTCCAGGCTCACCATATGGTTTCCACTTACACTGACAGGGGAATGCCCTGATACTGGTGAAGGACAAAAAAGTCCCAGGGCCTTACTTGACTTTCTCTGACATGACCCTGGTGGGGTTTGGGGGATACATCATTATAGTATACACCTCAGGATGGAATCTAGTCTAGGTTTCCCACTTACCCTTTGCTGCCATAGGTAGGAGTGAGGCCATAGTTTTTCTGTGTTGTTGGCTAGAATAGAGCAGTTATTGTCTAATAAGAGTTTTCCATTTTGCTAGTCTGCCTTATTCCTGGTCCTTTGGCTAGAGTTAGTAGGCTTTTGTTGGCTCTTTATTTGTCTGTACTCATTGATGCTTCTGGATTGACTGCAGCTCCAAGTCTGGAATATATTAACAACTACAACAACAAAAAATCCAAGGAACTCCTCACTGTGTCATTCCTTGGGAGCTCAGCCAGTCAGCTTTCTTCTCTCTACTTTTCAGCATCTTATATTTGTTTTATAGAAAATGCCCAGAGTTTTTAGTTGTACTTAGTTGGAGAAATAGGAGAAAGTACATCCACTCAATTTTCTTGGAAGCGGACGTTTTAAGACTTAAAAATAAATAAATAAAAAGAACACTATTTTAGGACTTATATTTTCCATAGTCAATCAAAATCAAATTTCTGATTGTATTTCACTGTAGAAACAGAAGTTTTCTAACTCTATTCCCAGAGGTTTAAAATAAATCCTCTCATCCTTTTCCATTCCTAAAACTGGTATTTCCCTATTCTGACTTTAATAAATGCTTTCATCAAGTGTCAGTTGATCAAATGGTTTGTGTGACATGATAGGGTGACACAGAACCTCTTTTCAAACTGACAGAATATTCTAAGCCTTTACTCTTTCCACCAGTAAAGCTGCTTTGTAAATTTCAGGTTCTTTTGAAATTGTATTGCTTGCAAGTGCATGTATTATTCATCTGCCTGAGGTATCCCACACTGTCAAGGGGGAAAATCTACCTCTGAGTGCCCCTTTGATGCTGTGAGAAGATTCAGAATGACTGGACTGGAAGGTGATTATATTTTTCCTTTACCTTCTGGTTAAACTGACAATATCTGTCTCATGCTTTATATTACCATATTACATGTCCCCCAGGAGGATGACCCTAAGAGCTTGAGTCACCCTAAAAAAGACTAATTACTTGTGTGATCTAAGTGTCACTGACGAGCTACCAATGCTGACAAATGGCCCCCACATATTTCTTTAGCTCTGAACATGATGTTTTGTGAATGGGACACTAAGCAACTTATGCAGTGGCAACAGCAGAAGCTGAAAGGCGTCTTAATGTGGGCTTCCAGTACACAATTTACAAGGAGAGGTCTTAAATGAGATATAATTATACAAAGATAAGACTGGAAAGGACTTTAGAAGTCACTGAATCATTGCTTCTTTCCTCCTGTCATTTGATAGGTGAGGAAACCAGACAGCTTCAGTGACTTGCCCAAGCTAACTAGTGGCAAAACTAAAACTCGAGCCCAGAAAGCGTTCTTCAATTATTTTTTTATACACACCATACAGTCACCAATAATGACTTTTAAAATGCTGGTTGATTATTCTGAGTTAGAGCAGAAAATTATCAATCTATCATAGAAGTGCAATTGATATGAGCTTTGGGAACCGATTCCCATTAGAGTCAAAATCTTGATGACGAAGTCATTCAAAAACACCAAGGAGTTGCAGGAAATGGCTGTGACTCAAGCCGTAGGTAGCACTCTTATATGTGACAATGTATTCTCAAGTCTTCCGTATGGTCAGCTGAAAAGTGAGCCAAACCTGGGTTCCTCTGAAGTCTCCACAAATCACAGAGTACAGCACAAGTTTGCTTCTCTTCCAAAGTGAATCTTAGTTGGGCAATAGTTCTAGGACTCCTTCCTGATTCCATTTTGGAGAATGACCTCTAGCTGAACTATATTCTCCCGAAAGCTTAAATTAGATGTGGTTTCCAACTTCATTTGCTATGCTAAATTACGTAGTTCAGCTGTTTAAAGTTGTAGGTTCTATACAGAGTTATAAGAGTACTAGAAGTTCATAAAATAGTTGCCTATATGTATAATCTATATCCATGTGGAGGTTTCAATATGAATTTGTATGACCTAGATATAGTTTATGAAATAACTAGGTATCAAAAGCCACTTTAAATTAGCATCTCTGTTATCATTTACTAGCAGGAAAAAAAGAGGAATGTAAAAAAAACTTATGTAAAAACAAAAGATTTACTATTTTTCTAATAACTGCATTTCCTAAACCCCAAATCAGGGCACATAGTAAGAAAATATAATAATAAATAAAACCTGGACTCAAAATATCCAGATTTTATCATTGACAAAAGCTTGGGGAAACTAAGATCCACAAAATGATCCATTAATTTCTAAAAATTCTTAATTATGGGAATAACCAAAAATTTTCTTGTAATTTTTACCTTGAGTAATTTTTTAATGTTTATATCTATTAGATCTTAGTTTTTGCAAATATTGGATAATATTCAAATCTAATAGCTCAAACAAAGCAAAATAAATATTTATTAATAAGTGAGAAAAGGAAGAGTTTATCTAGTAGATAATAAAGGGCCAGTGAGGGGTTTTAATACATGGCTGCTGTGAGACATTTCTTCGCAGGTAGCTTTTGCTTCTGCACATTTTCTGAGCAAAGGTATTGATAGCTTTTGTTCCTATCTTTTCAAGGCTGTTTGTATGGCAAACAGTCCTGGAAGATAAAGTATTTCCCTTGGAAGATAGGAAAGCTTTGTTACCTGCCCAGGATAATAAAGAAAATGTTAAGGCAGGTTTACTAACAGACCTTTGGGAAGACTGAGATTTCCTTAACCTGAGATTTTGCAACTGTAATGTGTGCTCACTGTGTGCAATGCATCCACTTGGGCATCACCGCATGGACCTTACGGGGCAAGGGGAACTGATAAGAACACGTAATAGTGTAATAAAGTCTTTTGTCTGTGGCCCAGGAGTCCCATATAGTCTATTATCATCTATGAAACTATGGAAAACTATTATGATAGCTTGAAAGCAGAGTAAAATCTCAAACCCTTCACAGTTCCTGACAGAAGGTGACATTATCAATGTTCAAGTGCTACATTTGCAGCATTTTTAGCTATGATATCTAACTTAGTGATTCAAACTAGTGGGCCTATAAGGAATCCCAAGGAAGACCACTACTGGTGAAATAAACAGGATTAAAAATTATGCAGATAGTCTACCTCTTACTCAATTATGGTAATATATTTTAACTGAAGACACTGTCCCACATTTCACATTCTGGTTAAAGCAGAATATAAATGTGAGAGTGCCACCGTTGGTGGTCTTGAAAGGTAATGATGGAGGCATTGCCCTGCTAAGTGCTGTCATGGGCACAACAATTACATCTTCGGCTTGCCTAAACTCTGGGTGTTCTTTCAGTGGCTTGCAGCACCCCTTGACATTTCCTGTCCAGGACTATAATTTTATGTTGCCATTATGGCTCTTTTCCCCTGAATGTCAAACTTTTCTAAATAGTTAGACATATGAAAGCATGGCGACTGACAAGTTTAAACACTGAACTTAAATTTAAGAGAACTGAGCTGTGCCTTGTCATCTCCCACGTCAGGACATTTGGGCTCATACTTCCCTGTTCCATAAAATAAAGTTTTGACTAGAAGGGTAAATGCAGAGGGAGAACAACTGAGGGTAGATACGTAATTGAAATGAATAAATGACTTGGCAATTCAGAGGCAATGCTTGACCTGTGCTGTCCATATGCTACCACTAGTTAGTCATACGTGGCTATTAGGTACCTGAAAGGCGGTAGGCTGTAAGTATAAAATACATACTGGATTTTGGGGACTGAGTGCAAGCCTAAATGTAAATGCTCATTAATATATTTTATGTTGATTGCATGTTGAAATGATAATATTTTAGATATGTTGAATTAAATAGAATGCGATATTAAAATTAATTTTACTTTTTTATTACCTTTTTTCATGGCTATTAGAAAAAGTTTAAATTATGTATGTGATTTTTTTTCCATTCTATTTTATTTTTATTGGACAATGCTGTGCTAGGCTATTTCTTGTCCTCTACCTTAGTGATTCGAACTAAGTGGGCCTATAAGGAATCTTAGGGCAGACACAATAGTTACCAGCTAAAAGGTGTCAAATATTATACAATACACAAAAGAATTAAGTCACTTGAAGCCTTTGAAATAGAAAGCAAGTTTCTTGAGGGCAAAGGTCATGAATTGTCATAACCTTTACTTTTTCCTAGTGATACGTTTAGTCTTTCACTTAGCTCAATAAATGTTGCCAGTTGAATGAGTAATAATAAGGAAATCCAGGAAAAAGAAAACTTGCCAACGCAGTGATTCAGTATACGAACAGATTGATGTATTAATTCTGAACAAGATGCCTGTACATCACTTTCCTTAGCAGTCATTTATATTCTTCAGTGGTAGATGAGGGTAAAAGGGATCAAATATATGCTGATGGAAGAACTGACTCTGGTGAATACACAAAGTGATACATAGATGATGTATTACAGAATTGTACACCTGAAACCTATGTAACTTTACTAACAATTGTCACCCCAATAAACTTAAAAAAAAAAAAAAGAATGCAACCTAACAGCGCAGTTTATCTTGAACTAGATCTCACTGCCTCTCTAGAGATGTGGGGTGGAAATGCTTGTTTTTCTCATGCATATCTTCTTCTTTTAGAACACACAGAGCAATCACAGAGGTTAATTACAGTGGGAATCCCTGGTGCACAGATGAGTAAGTTAGTAAGTACGAGGCCACCGAGTTGTCAAATTATCATAAGATGGTGGCCTTAAAAAAACGTTCAATATTTTGAGCAGAGACATAGAAAGTCCTAATAGAGAGGACAAACAAAGCCAGTAGAATCTCCATGCTGTCATTATATTGTCTCCATGTATTACTTCACCTGCTGGTAGGGAGGGATACCAGTGAACAGGGAACAAGGTCTCCCAAATATAAGGTCCATTGTCATTAGCACACATACATGCTGCAGCAGACACTAGCTGCTGGCTTATGAGACAGACAGGGACAAAGGGGCCAGTGGTATTCTCAGACATCTAAATTCAAAAGCATACTTGTCTGTTCTTTGTTAGGTGCAATTAATATAAATGCTGGTAGATGAAGGATGATAGCCACCTATCACTTATATTATAAATAATAATATTTTGCATGGTAGGTAATTTATATGATAAATTACAGAAACTTTGGAGAGGAGATGTTTTCCTATGTTTATAATTAAAAATAAACTAAGTTAAAGAGAGATTAAGGAACTTGCCTAGGGACATAATAATGCTCATCAGTGAAAGAGTCAGAATTTATAGTTTAAGTCCAAAACCCACGCTTTTCCTACTAAATCAACTGGGACCTTCTCTCCAATGTCCCGATGGCATTATTACAATGATAATGATAGAGGAAAAACACAAATCGTTTCAGTGGCATTCTCCTTACTCATCTCCTGTTTTTCTGCCTTCCTAGATCTCTTTATTTCATCCTCCCTCCCTCTCTTTTTCTGTTGGTCTCCTCTCTTCCTCCCACTCTTTGCCTCTACTTTCCTTTTCCCCTCTTTCTCTCCCTAACTACTCTGCCTTTCTCTTCTTAGTTTCACCCATTCTGCCATTCCTCTTTTTCACTAATTTACTACCTAAGCTGCACTTTTGCCAGTGCCTTCAGATAACACTGCTATGTGATCAAGTTCTGGCTATGTGAGAAATGCAAATGGCAATTACAGTAATGGAAGAGGCAGACAGAACCCAAAACTTCTTCAGCCTTGAAGAGAATTCTTTTGCAGAAAACTACAAATATTCCACAGCTTAGAATCCTAGAATGTTAGACCTGGAAGGGCACGTGGAGCCTACCTAGCCTGATACCCTCATTACACGCCAGATGAAAGGAACTCCAGCCAAGGGCAGCTAAAGGACAGCCCAAGGTGACCCAGTTAGTGGGGAAGCCAGAACTGGGACCATGCAACTCTTATTTTAGTTTCTAGGAAGGTGCATGGAAAATTAAGTAGGAATATAAAAATGTAAACCTATTGACTGGTGCTGACTGAGGACTGTAAATGAGATAATGCATGTACGCATGCTCAGAGGTTTTAGAGAGGGAAGCCTGATTTAACTGTGAGGCAATACTTATTGATGGAATATTAAAGAACAATCTTTCATAGCCTTAAGCCAAGCCCGAAGAAAGGAATTGTTGGACTATAGACCATTTTATGCTGTTGAATTCAGATGATAAGATCTCTATGTATAATAAATGAGTATTGAATGGATGCCAAGGAGACGTCTGTTTTACCAGTTTTCGCTCAATAAAATCACTTTTTCTAGGTAAATGTGTAAAGTAGTCCCTGAGCTCCTGCAGATGTGTAGATGGATTCCAGTCTTTCTCTCTCTCTTTCTAATTCCCCAGCTTACCCTAAAAGAAAGTTTATTGCTGCAATCTAATATTTTCAATCCAGTGTGTGCTTTAGTTGAGGGAGGCAGCTCATTTTAAAAGAAAGATGCCTGGACTGAGAGATGAAATTGCACCCTTTACCTGGTTTTAACTTGAACTAGCCAAGTGATTCGTACAAAATGTAGAACCATTTGCTTCTTCACTTTCTCATTCGTAAAATGCAAATAAACATTGGCATCCGTCTCCAAAAGTAAATATTAATTGAGAGAATATACATGTAGTACTTTCCTCAGAGTCTGGAACGTTGTTAGGCTCCAAAAATATTAGCTATTATTATTGTTTTTGTCTGGATAAAAGTTTTTCTTTAAGGTGTTAGGATTTAGACTGTCAATATTTCTGCCTTTTTAAAAAGCAGCTTCAGAAAATTGTGTTTATCACTCAACAGATCAAAGTTCTCTGAGCTGGAATAGTGTTTCAAAAGAACAGTTTGATGCCTCACACACAGATGTCTTTCCCCATCCCCAAACCAATACGGTAAAATGTTTTACAGATTAAATGCTTGGCACAGAGCAGAATTCTGAAATAAAACTCCTATTGTTTTTCCTTTTTTCTTTTTTATAAAAGTATTTAAAGGGAATTGCAACCTTAGTTATTTATTTTCTTCCATGGCAAGAAAAAAAAAAAGAGCACATCTGTTTGCAATAGTGGATTGAAAGGTCTAAAAATAAACATCCTTTAAAGAAAAGTAACAGAACCTTGTTTGGCACTCCAAATCCAATCGACACAGGGAAAATGTTTGTTCTAGAGATGTTTGGCTTCTTTTAAGAAAGAAAAAAAGAGTAAATAATGTAGAATTATACAGTTCTAATTAAGTGGTTTACCACATAAAAATGTGTTATTTTTACTCATCTGGTAAATAGTTTTACCCATGACATAATGTCTTAACATTTACATTTCAATTCTGAATATACCCTTCATCTGTCATTTTCTCTAAGAAGAGATTAGTGAGATATAAAAATGATGTCTTTACTCTCATAATCTGTAATTAGAAAGCAAAAAGCCAAAGTACAAGTAAGATATCTGGTGTCTGGGATCTTAGGAAATTTGGCTGTTTACTATGGTGAGAAGGGCTTTATTTAGATACATATTTTGGATTGTGTTGTCACCTTTTTTTTCCACTTCATATAAAATATAAAAATCATTTATTGTAAACTAGACTTACAAATACTGCTGTGGTCATTTCACAGAGAAGGGAACAATCCTGCCAACTGATTTACATGGCAGTTGCCTCTTGGGAAACCCAGATAAACTAAGATGGGGGGGGCGGTGGCAGGGGAGCGATTAGGGTTGACAAGTAAAAAGGCGTTTAGAGGAACTGGAATAGAAAACAGATGGAGTAGATAAATATGGAAGGGCTGCCGGGGTATCTTGAAAGACAAACCTTGGTTACTGAGGAGCAGTTGAGCCAGTAAATCCTTGAAAATGAGCTACTGCAAGGAATTTTCAGGCAAAGAGAAGGAGGTCAAGAAAGAGAGTTGGGTTAAGGAGGGTTTCTATATTTGAGAATACAGGCTTGCGAATTACAATCCATCCAAAAAAAAAATAACACTCACAGGAAAAATATCAAAGTGTATGGCCTCCTTGGTGAGCCCAGGAAGTGAAATAGACTATTCTAATTGCATCAAAGGTGTATCATAAATGTTAAATTGGAAGCAGATCTAAATAACTGATTAATATGTTAAACAAATGAATACTTGAATGTAGTTTGAAACTGATATTTTTACATCCTTAGTCAAATAAATAGTTATTTGCAATAGAAATGGTATTTTTAGCGAGGCACTGTGTAGCATGAAATATCAGGAAGTTAAGTATGAATACTGAGCCATGGAGTAGTGGACCTGGCTAAGTTAGACTTTATACTTTCATTTTACCTATCTAGAAATGGGTGAATACATTAATTATAATATACATTGAATATATAAATATGCCTAAGTGGCTGAGAATATAAAGCTCTTGTCTTACAATAGGGTACATTAGGCTCTCCCTGAGGAAATCTTATAAATTAACTCGGTATTGCCTACTATTCCAAGCATTTCTCTTGTACCTTCTCCCCCAGTCAAAATTTACTGGTGTTGCATTTCCTTGAGCTTGAGCTATGATAAAAAAGATTTTTAAAAATACTATTTGTAATGGGTCAGGGCCCTCAAGACCAAGGACAAAAATACACATTTTAAGAGTCCTTTGGAAATATGAAAATCCTCTATAATTGTAGCACAACTTGAAATTGTCTCTAAAATACAGTTTCTGTTATTTCTGTGATTTGGATACTCTGCCACTTAAAACTCTTCATTACCTCCCCCTGGCTCCTAGATGACAGTTCTATTGGATTTAGTATAAAACTAACAATCCTTATTATATCCTAAAGCCCTGGATGACTTCCTAGTCCACCTCGACGAAGGCCTCATATCCTGAGGATCTCCAACTTTCTCATTAGTGTTTCATGCTTGAGTCTCCATGTTCTTCTGGCATTATAATAATGGCTCACATTTAACACTTTTCTTCCATCCACTTGCCTATAACATGATGAATTCCTCATCATTTTTTAAAGTTAATTTTTAAATATAACTTTCTCAGGGACACTGCACTGTCCACTGCCACCAATTTCAGGCTCCCTCGTTTTATTTTTTTCAGTATACCTAAGTAGTGAGCTTTATTGCTTATGTAACAATTATATTGAAATGATTAACTGTGTAATAATTTGTTTAGTTTCTGTCTGCGTCACTGGAACCTGCACTAAGTTTGACCTAGGTCTTTCTTATTTACTACTATATCCCCAATTCTATATCTTTCTAGATCTCTGCTATATCTTCAATACCATGTTTTCACTACTATATCTGGCATCATAGCTTTTTGCAGAAGGTCTCAACAAATGGCTTTGAATTAATAAATAAAAGTATAAATAAATGCATGAATGAGTAAAATTATCATTATGATTACTGAATAATGATAGTCTTAGAGTTTCAAAACAAAAATGTATTTCACTTATCCTTAACCAATCTTTTGCAATGAAATGGAATCATATTCATTGTATTGTTTGTTTCATTACCTGTAAAGTAAAAAAAAAAAAGGCTTTGAGTACCAGCTATAGTAATACTCTTTCACATCATTAGCAATAGAACAGCACAACCCTTAGAAAGCAATTTGGCAATAAGTATTTAAATATGTGCAAATAAGCATACTCACTGGCTCAATAATTCTACTTATAAGCATGAAATTCATAGCAGCACATTATTTTATAAAATTAAAATTTGGAATCAACCCAAATGTCCAGAAATAGGAAACTGGTTAAGTAGATTGTGGCACACTTATTCAATGGCAAAATAAATAAATAAATAAATACTTCAAATACACACACACATATACACACACATATTATGATACAACTTTAGAAAATATGCTTGTGAAAAAAATGTACAAATATATTTACACAAAAAATTATGGTTGATTAAGATGTTAAAGAGGTTATGGGAGATTATTCTAACTGCAATATGATATTATTTCTATGACTGGGTTTCTTTTTTAAGCTATTTACATTTTTACTTAGTAGTTCACTATTATCTGTCTTCAGATTTAACTTCTTCCAACTTCATAAGTCTCATGGCAGAAAATGGAGTTTTATTAAATTGCCTCTATTCTAACACATATCACCTACTACAATTCACTGATACCACAGGGTGCATTGCTCTAGTATAGCAAATATTCTAATGGAAACATGAGAGAAATACCAAAAATGAATATCTGTACCCCCTGAATAATGAGACCACTTAATAAAAAATTAAGTCAGACCAAACTGTTTTTTAGAAGGAGTAAGGATCTTGGCTAAGACGGTAAAAGATTTTCTAAAGAATTTTGAGTATCTTCATTTTGCATTTTCTTTTTCTGAATATCAACAGTTTCCAGGATATTTTCTGAAAGAAGTTGAGAATTTGATTAATCCATACAATGAGACAGATTAGGACTGACATAATAAGGACACATGGGATAGAACTGCCCAGAACTTCTTTTGGATACTTTAAGTGGAGATTTTTTTTCCCTCCCAAATCAGAGATATTCACATTCCTCTTTAACAGAAAATTGAAGCCAATTCTGAGATTTTAATCCAAACAGTTATAGTTACACGGAACGTGAAAAAAAAGCATTTAAATATTCGGGAAAGAGAAATGTTGTTCATTTCCTTCCTAGACTTTGATGACTCAGGCAAAACTTTTTATGAAAAAAAATTAAAGGTCATATTTAGCATGCACATATAACAGGGCAATTCTTCTTTTTAAGTATATTTTTAAATAAACATTTGAACTAAAACTTCATGGTTAAAAACTTCTATTACATTATGATGGCAATTTTCACATAAGTGAGCGATAGATAACTATTTTTGTTTTGCTTTTTATGGTTTTCTTTTTAACTGACAAGATTTCCAGGAAATGTCAGGCCTTCACCCTTCTCATCTGTCAGTCTGCCCCAGTGTAGTCTTTTTCTTCTTAAATATTCATCAGCTTAAAATGTTAAGAAAATTACTCATAGCTTCTTGGAAAAATCCCCCTGCCGCCACCCCACCCCCCATTCTCACCAGATACAGCCAGGAATTCTTAGGAAGTGTCTGCTGCAGCCAGACTGACCCTAACCGAGGTACATTTTCTTCTTTGGTGAGCCTTTAGTCTCACAAAGACATTTCACATAGTTCGTTTAAGACAAGTTTATCCACTTTCAGCCCAGCACCTGATACCATGCCAAGGAGCATAACTTTTTTCGTGTTTAATGTATATAAGAGAAACAGCTGCCTGGTATGTGTGAGACTTTCAAGGAACACATCCATTTGGATTGATAGCAATATATTTTCTTAAACTGCTGGTTCAGCAAACTCAGGAAGAGTGCCAGGCCTACTGAGCAGCACATAACCCTGGCTCCACACTAGATCACACCCCCAGAGGACCCTAAGTGAGACTCAAAAGGCAAACAGTGACATTTTTATAAAACTCACAGCGAACTCTTTTCTCCAGCGGAGACAAACTTGAGTGTTCACACTGAGAGCCTATGACTATCCACAGCAGTGAAGTTCTCGGATTTAGGTTAGAAATTGGATTATAAACTGCCTCTGGGCAGGTAGAAGCAGCTTTAATCAGTTAGGCCAGATACTTCCATCCCAGAGGAATAACTGCTGACCAAGTGAGAAAACGAAGTTTATTTCTCAGGCTGGTCTCTTCTGTGTCTTATGAACCTCAATATATATATATACATATACATATATATATATATATATATATATTTTTTTTTATTATTATTATTATTATTTTTTCATTAGCTAGTTGTCTAGGGAACGTGAGAACTACCAAGAGAATTTGCCAAAGCTAAGCCCAAAACAAAAGCTGATTTGGCAGTATTGGATATCATAAGCATAAATTATTGAAAAAGAATAGTTTTAAAATATTGTCTGTGAGAAAATTTGTGACTTCAAATGATTTTATAATGACTTTTCAACATAAAGATAAAATTTTAAGATGGCAAAAAAAATCTGTTTTTAAAATAACGACATATTTTATGTATTTTCTAGAGATATTTTATTAGTTTTCAGACATTTTTCAGTATATGGTCAAAACTCTAAAAACACAAGTGTTCTAGATGTCCCAGGACTTGCTTAAAAATTTTTAAATGGGGAAAATAAAACATTATAAAGAAGAAAAAAATAATGAAAACAATTGATATTTGCATAAAATATTAGTTTCATTTGCCCAAGGCTTCAAAAGGTTTGAAAGCCTGCTTTGTGTGCATGTATGTGAACATTTTGAAACAAATTTTAAGAATATTCCTGAATTAATTGAAATAATGGTTATGTCTTTCTTAAAATGTTAAATTACAGGCTTCTTGTGAGGAAAACCATAATATGTATATTTTTTTCACTCACAAACAAAATACCAAACTTGAATTCTGCTTTTTCTCTTCACCTTTATATATGTGATAAAACATTTGGGTACAATATTTGTCATCCTCAAAATCAGGTACAATTTTCACAAGTCCTCTTAAGCTGGAAGGAAAAGAATACACCAATTTAGTGTATTATAGAGATTTAGTGGGGGTTTATTGTTTGTTTATTTGTTTTCCAATTCTTTCTTTAGACTACACATTTGCAGTTGGAGGTAAATAACTCTTAAAGCACTCTGGTAGTATATGTTAACATTTGTTAATTATACAGTTAATTGACATGAGTAGTTGAAAAACTTTGTTGAAATTCTTTCTTAGAATTTAGAATAATAAATCCTTTACTTCACCCCTCTTGATAGCTAGAGCACAGCCTTAAGTGTACAGATCTCTTTCTTGTCCTTTTTTTAGGATTTTCCAGCACTAGACAATGGCAGTCTAGGAAGGAACAATAGCTTGTCGGGTTAGCTCGCTGGTCCAATCAGGTTTAGATTGCTTTAAACACAATTCTCATGAAAACAGAGTTGTCAGTTTGGATCTAATGTTCATAATCTGCCATCAAGCAGCTGTGTCATTTTGGGCAAGCTATTTAGATTTTCTGGAACTTAGAATGTTCATCTGCAAGTAGGGTGTCAGATTAGATTATTTATTTCAAGCTTTTTTATTTTAAGTAAGGAAGCACTCTGTATACAACTGATGAAATCAGGAGTTTCATCATTGGAAGGATTCTATGGGTTGGGAGGTGTGGGATGCAGTTTATTTAATCTTTCACTTCTCCCCTAATTACTATGATCTCTGAGGGATTTCTTTGGATCATAATTTGAAAACTACTGGGCCAGATAGTCTCCAATACCCTTTGCACCTCTAATATTCTGTAATTATAGATGCTGTTCTGGAGGGGTTTAGGGATTTAGAATTTAGAGGTCAAATGGATCTTAGAATTTATTTAGTTCAATATCCTTAATTTGAAGAAAATAAAACTAAGAGCCAGTCTTACCAAGTTCCCAGAAGGTGTACCACTAAACTGGGCATCTTCAAAACACACTGCAGTCAGATTAATCAGAATCAGTTCCCTAGAATATCTGGACTACGGCGGAACGGAAGAAAGAATAGGAGTCACCCACAGAAACTGTCCAAGGTTGTGTTATGTCTAGGCTTGTGGTTTAGGATTATGTTGAGAATCAGAACATGGTCAATTTTGAAAAATCTGACTAGGCCAGGGAGGATCCCCACTTGAAAGACCTGATATAAGTAGATTTATCCTGTGGCTCCTCTGAGGTTTTGGATTTCTTTAGGGGGAACTGTTAGGCCTCCATGCTGAACTGGGACCCAGAATAAACTTGAGGATCTATTATTAAAATCACACTGTATACACATTTGGATCCTTCTTAACAAAGGCCATTATTGAAATCATTACTGTGAGCTAATGGCAGCAATCCTTTTATTCCAGAATATTCTATATGCATAAAAGATACATTTTCCTTTTAAATTTTCTCCATGCAGCACTACTTTCCTAGCAAAAACAAAGCCTGAGACTTCATATATAAGAAGTATCTGTGAGAATTTCTACTCTGAGGAGCTAAAGTGGAAAAGAAAAAGCAGTTACATTGCTAAACTTTCCTAGAACCGTGTCCCATGCTTGAGACAGTTCTGCAACCCACATACCCACTTGTGAACTGTGTATGTGTGAGATCTTCGTTCAATATACAATGCTTTAAACTGGAAGCTAAAAATCTAGGTTTCTGAGGGGGGTTGGGGGACAGTATGAACAAGCTGAAGGCATTAAGAAGTACAAATTGATAGCTACAAAATCATCATGGGGATGTAAAGCATAGGAAATATAGTCAATAATATGGTCATGATTATGTATAGTGCAGGTGAGTACAAGACTAGACAGGGGGATCACTTCTTAAATCATACAAATGTCTAACCACTATGCTGTACACCTGAAATTAATACAAAATCATATTGATGTTAGCTGTAATTGAAAAATTAAAAAAGGGGGGGAGGTAAAGGGGAATTAGATGTTCAAATCTCTAGGTATAAAACAAATAAGTCATCGGGATGCAATGTACAGCATGGAGAATATAGTTAATAATATTGTGATAGCATAGTATGGTGTCAGATGGTTGCTAGACTTATCATGGTGATCACTTCTTTAGTTTTATAAATGTTGAACAACTATAGTGTATACCTGAAACTGATATAATGTATGTTAGTGATATTTTAAAATAAAAACTTTAAATAAAAACAAACAAAAAAACTCTAGGTTTCTAATCTAAGTTCCAACCTACACATACTGTGTGGCCCTGGGCGAATCAATTACCGTATTTGCCGGCATATAAGATGACTCGGCGTATAAGACGACCCCCTAACATTTCCACTCAAAATACAGAGTTTGTTATATGGTCGGCTGTGTGCGATTTTGCGAGTGTGGTAAAATTGCATAACAGCAAAATCGCATAACAGCCGAGCATACACCCAGCAGCTCTGCTGATGCCTGAACGGTATGTGGAATGAAGTGGGCGGGCATCGGGAGGCCACTATGGCACGGGGCAAGCACTATGGGCAGTCTACCTGAAGTGTACCTGACGTATAAGACGACCCCCCACTTGGAGGCATATTTTTCAGGGCCAAAAAATCGTCTTATACGCCGGCAAATACGGTAGCCTTTGTCAGTTTATTTACACTTAAAATCAATATGTTAAAACTTGCTATCTGTTAGCCTTAAAGTAATCCTGCGAGACTAAAAATAGACATTTTAAAGAGTTATTACTTTGGAAATCAGTGCAAAGAATTTCATGATTATTAACAAGAAAGGGTTAATTTCATCTGTCATGACTGCTAGTGAGCAGGTTCTATTTTTATTTTTGGGGGGACATAATAAAATATAATGATGAACATAGAACAGAATGGCCTCAGGGAGAAAATTGCATTTTGAACAGCTCCTTCTGAACTCACTAATGATAAGGAAATGTTATTTCAGTAGAGATTGACCAAAAACTTAGAGGTGCTTTGAAAAACGATTTAGCTTTCCAGAATAGATTTATTTATTTTGTATAATATATAAATAAAATAAAATATAATAAAATAAAAATAACTTTATTTCTGGGAGTGTCCTAGAAAATTTTCTAATCAGAGTAGTGAAATGCTGGTATCACTTCTTTTGACTTTGTTCTCATCTTCACTAGGTCTTTTTAAGAATAAGGACTCAGTTGTCTTCCCCCTTGTAGATTCTCTACACATGTACTGCACTGAGCACTTAGCAGGTGCTCAATCAATGCTAACTCATTGGAATTTTGGCATATTTTATTAACTTTATGGTGGCAAGGTAGTGGGGGAAGAATAGAGCCATTTGATAAGTTTGAGAAGGGAATGGGTTAGACAGGCAGAATATGTGAACATTGCTCTTAGAGGAATAATAGAATCCTAGTCCTTGTTCAGAAAGGGAAAACGGAAAGAAGATAATGAAGCCTTGGACTTTTATGAAGTTTATTTTCTTAGGTAATTTTATGAAAGCTTCTTTCTCAAGTCATGATGTGTAAAAATTATATGTTGCAAATATACAGAGAGACTAGTACTTATTTCTAGTCTCTACGAGAACCAGCCATATTTCTAACACTCTGGTCACCATCTTACATTTTTATACAAATCTCTTTTTCTTAAGTCAGTTTCTATCATTTACAAAATATATAATAACTAATGAGGGTATTGGGATTCTGTGAAAGATTTCCTTTGACAATTGAATTAAAATCTTTTCATAATTAGTTGGAGTTTAATGTTGCAATTCTACAGAGAAAGAAACTGAGGCCCATATAATTAAAATAACTTGTCCAAGTTCTCACTCTATTTACTTTTGGTGTTACAACTAGAACTTGAACTTCTAATAACCGCTTCAGCACGCTTTCTCAATCTTAAGCCTATATATTCCCCTCAATAAGTTAAAATTCATGAACTTTTATCCTAACTTAGAAAAGCATGAAATAATATGTAGTGGAGGGTTGGGGGGTGGGGAGAGCCCCCAAAGCAGGAAGGTGGAAAGTAAAAGCAGAGACAAATCTCAAAACTATCTGATGGCTTTGGAGAACCTAGCATTTCTTAGCCAGTTAAAAGCGAAGCACTTTGTTCTGGGCGAACATGACTTTTACCCATTTCTGAGTTTATTTTTCAGATCTAAGGATGTGGGTAATGCTTTTGTCTTTCTCACAGAGGTGTAAGGATAAGATGATTAGAGCAAATTTTTTTTAACCATGATGTTAGCAAAGATGTAGTTATATAAATAAAATTAGAATCTGGGACTATATAAGCATCTAAAATGACTTTTTTTTTTTTTTTTACCTGTTCTTCCTGTTTGTCCCCTGACTCTATATCTGCTTCCTTCTTACCCATCTGGCCAAATAATGCCTTCTCACAGAAAGTTTTCCTGTCCATTTATTTAAAAACAGTCCCTTTCTGTACCCCTGACATTTCCTAACTAATTACATGTGTGTTCACTAAAAGCAATTATGAAATCTAAAGATTCTAAATTTTTTGCTTACTTGTTTATAATTTGTTAATCTCACTAGAATTTAAGTTCCAAGAGGACAGAGACATGGCTTATGTTGTACATGACTGCATCCCTAAGCGCGTAATATGTACTTCTTGAATAAATGAATGAATAAATGAAAACAGGGGAGACCAGAGTAATTACACATAGCAAGCCAGTATAACAGCGAGGCCTAAATCCAGGTTTCCTAATTTGTAGTCCTTTGCTCTTTCTACTGTATAATATATTACTTTTCCTTTGGCTATCTATATCTCAATCTATATATCAGGCAAGCAGCCAAAAATATACAAGGCTCCTTTTCAATGAAGCTCTGAAATAGTACATTCAAGGCTGCCCACCTCATTACTTAAAACAACAACTTTTTTTTCTTTTTTTTTAAAGAAAGAATCAAATCTGGAATGAGGTCAGACAAGAAACAAGGGTCTTTTAGGGGCTGGAAAGAATGATTTATGAGGAGACCAAAAAAAAACCAAAAAGAGCTAAGTAGACAAAACACTGAAAAGAACAGAAAAAAAAAAATACCCAATGAAACATAAAATAAAACAATAGAACACTACTAATCCATATACATATGCAATCTCACAAAACCCTTGTGAAATTAGAGATTTATTAGAAACAAATTTATAGTAAATATGAATATCCATGCTAAAACTGACCATCAAAATTGACACAAAAATAAATGACAGGAGCCCAAAATAATTTCTGCTCTAAAGGCCTTCATTTCCATGTTGAATTTATTCAAAAAGTATTTAATTTGCAATGCATGCCAATTCCTTATAGGGTACCTCACTAAATAAAGGCGAGTTACTCTAAACCTAGCATAAAGAAGAAAAAAACAACCTAGGCTTAACAAGATAATTTTCTGGAAGTGAATCTACTAAATTGTGAAATAATCCTCCAAATGAAGTAATCACGCTTAATTTTCAAAGAACAAAGTTGGCTTTCAGTCTCTTGAAAAATTTTCTTTTTTGAAAATTTTCAAAAATTTCAAGCCAAAGTCTTACTGGAACAAATGAATTCAAATGAAAAATTTTACCTTTCAAATGATTCCAAGGATAAAAGGACTTGAAGAGGAAATGATGAAGGAGAGAGCTGTTTTCAGATATCATTTCCCTTCTTTTAGAAGAGAAACCCATTGATCTTTTGGGAAGGAAGTGGTTAAGTGAAGGAAGATATGTATCTTTGATTTATAAGATTTAGTCACATTTAAGACTTTAAAAATATTATTCATTTTTATTGTTTCTTTATTTTAAAAAGATGAAATTAAAAGAACGTATATGTGCTACAATGGGATAATCAGAATTGCTAATTTTATGCACATTACTTTCACTGCACCTCTTATGAAAAAACACTGAAACAATGTTGAAACCAACTTGATGATAACTTCTTTAAAAATTTATGATAGCTGTTTTAAAACTATTTTAATTTCAGCAGTTGCCTGTTTTAATTTTATCAAACATTTTTAAATGAGAAAACTACAAAATTACAATATTTGAATACCCTAATAGATTTATTTAAACTATTATTCCTTCTCCAACTGTTTACTTAAAAAAATACTTACCACAAAGCAAAAAATAGAAATAATGTCTTATGGGAGTAATTTAGATTAAAGTTTTCTCCCCTGTGTATAGAACACGGTAGACAATAGGGCAGCTGGTCCTTATTCAACACTGTCTGTACTTTTGGACATTCCACTTTCTGCTGCTCATTGTCTCACTTTATTAAAAAAATTCATTCAACTTTTATTTTTTAGGTGTCTACTCATTACTAGTTATTATTTCAGTTTTTAGCTATGCGGCAGCCAGCCTCCACCATGATTCCCATTGATCCTTGCCTCTCTAGTATTTATGCCTGAGTATAATCCTCCCCATAGTGGGCCAGAGTTTGTTTATGTGACCAACAGAGTATGGCAGAGCAAAACGGTGTGTGACTTCCAAGCTTAGGTCATAAAACACTTTGTCACTTCTGCCTTACACTCTCAGGTCATTTGTTCTGCGTGAAGTCCACCACCATATAGGGAGGACACTCAAGCAGTCCAATGGAGAGGTTCACACAGTGAAGAACTAAGTCCGCCTGCAAATGGCCAGCACCCACTTGACAGCTATGAGAGTCAGGCATCTTGGATCTAGATCGTCCTTGTCCAGTTAACCCTTCAGATAATTGTAGCCTCAGCCAGCACCTTGACTGCAATCTCAATAGAGAGACCCCCAAGTCAGAATCACCCATTAAGCTACTCCCAAATTCCTGACACACAGACACTGTGAGAGAAGAAATGTTTATTCTTGTTTTAAGCCAAATTATTAGGAATTTTTTCATGTAGCAACATCTAACTAATACAGCCTATTTTACCATATAAGAAGGAAATTAACATGTGTTCAATGATCACATGTTTTGAAAAACGAGAAGAAAATAAATTATATTAGAAAGACTATAGGATGTGTTTATGTCCAGGAAAAAAATTAGTAGATTCTCAAACTTTGCAATGTTCTCATCTGAATATGATAGAGTTTCCATCATCTACTTACTATAAACAATGATCAAAATTAAGAGTTCAACTGCTATTTTGCTACTGTTAATCATTTTCTTTGAATGGTATTAGACTTCAAACAGCCTGTATTTTCCAAAGCGCTGAGCTAGATCTCTTAGGTAGTCTAAGAAATGAATGAAACAAAACTGATAGCAATATTACTTCCCATTAAGATCTACAACTGATTGCCACCAAGAGTAGAATATCAAGATCTGATTTCTACTCAATCATTTTCTGTGGGCAGAGATGTGCTGACAGTAAAATTAATGCCAAAAAAAAAGAGGGAGAATTTCCTAATCAAACATATACTTGTTACCTGTTCTGCAAAAGTCTGGAAAAATCCACATATGGGGCCTGAGTCTCCACATCAGCAACAGACTTTTGACTATTGCTTATTAAATGAAGTTCTACAAAATTTGTCTCCTTTCTGAGATAAGCAAGATGTCTGCAATAAGAGACAAGATTTAACATCTGTACATCCTCTGCATAAAGAATTTCTTTGTTTAGAAATCACACTGGCTGATTTTTTAATGTCTCCATAAATGAGTAAGAATATGCTCCTCCTCAGTGTCGCTGATGAGTAATAAAGTTGTCACACAGTGTGCCCTATGGAAAGTGTTAAAGGGTCAGAATACCCACTTAGAATGGCCACCTGGTCTAGCTGTCAGATCTCAGCTCCATCATAGCCAATCCCTTTGGCATGCATCTCTATATAACTAGATGTCAGGCCTATACTAGAGGCAGGTAATGATAGCTATTGCTTACCTTTTCATTTACTCACAAGAGAGCATTAATACCTTCCTGACTGGTCTCTGTATCATTGTGTTCTTTAATTTCTCCCTCAGTGAAGTAAAAACAGTACTGTTTTCCTCAGAGCTAGGAGATTGCACAACATTTAATTAATTTGTGTTAGGTTTCTCTTTAAAATACAAATATGTATTTCATTGGTTAGGCCTATTAGTAATTTATAATCTGTGTAAATTACTTTGGCTGGTCTATGAGTATATGCTCTTCCCTGTACCTAGTTAGAAGAGAGGAATTTTGCCTCCAGGACAGACCGGGTAATTAGAAAGCACAGTGTGACACAGAGGAGGGGGGGGTATGCTGTCTCTTGGGAAGCTTTAGGGCCGCCATAGGCCACACGAGGACAGCGAACATTTGGGTGTTGGTGATGAGAGAAGAGAAGGCCCCAAGCTATGAGAGGAGTAAGAAGAACAAAGTTAAGGAAAGATAAATTGTACCAAGTTGAAAATTGAGTCCAAGAGTCAGGTGTTGGTAATTGCTATATAAAGTCTTAAAAGATAGGGCAGACATTCTTACTGAATCTTGCCTTTGGATCCCCAAGAGCACAAGAAAGGGACTGCAATTTTTCTTTCAATTTGTCATTTCTCTGCTATTTCTCTGAACAGCAAGAATATGGATATGCCAAAACAAAAGCATTCTAGCATTATCCATCCAGGAGTTCAGGCATAAATGGATGGAGTCTTAAGAAGCCTTGAAATAGTCATTCTACCTGCCTTTGGGAGTGTCCTCAGGAATGAGAGGAATAAAGAGCAAGAAGGACAGGGCCTTAAAGTGGGAAATTGTCCAAACACAGGCCACCCTCGGGGTTAATATGCCTATCAACACCCATTTTCTCGCTAGTATGGTTTCAAAACTGGTCTTAAAAGCCCTTGTTAATGACCTGGTAATTGTGTTAATAGCTCCTCAGTCAAGTGTGAAGTGCTGTAGTTGACATGTCAGCAACCTATGAAATATGGTGAAAGTTCACTCCTGGCTTATCTGGAGTATCATTAAGCGTTCCTGCTTACATTTTGGCTTACTTAGCAATAAAAATTTATTTACTGTCTCCATAAAACTTGTCTCTAGCTGCATAAGGAAGACTCCGTTCGGGTTGACTCTGACAGGAATGTGGAAGGAATCCTTGATGAGCAGTGTCTTTCTCTTTTCTGAGCAGTTTTTTTCAGTGGGTAATGGAGTAAGTTTGTTCAAATTCTCTCGGCTTCCTTCATGTAAAGAAATCTCCCTAAAACCTAGGGGGACAATAAGCTTTAAAAAGCATTTGGCCAGATTTATACTCAATTGATATTCATACATTCATTTACATATTTCAGAAATATTTATTTAGCGCCTACTATGTACCAGGCACCATTCTAGGCACTGAGAATATAATATTTAATAAAATCTATGGCATTAAGGAGGATATATTCTAATGAGACAGAATGTACATGTATATGCATGCATATGTACATAAACACACAGACACATATATGTGTGAAACTTGCTACATGTAGATGTGTGTGTGTGTGTGTGTGTGTGTGTGTGTGTGTGTGTGTGTGTAGCAGTTAAGTTCTATGGAGAAAAATAATGAAAAAATCAGAATAAAAAGCTCCGATGCCATTATGAGGAGGGAGTTTTATTTTATTTTTAAGGTGGTCAGGAGAGGCTGACGTTTGAACTGAAGGAAGTGAGGCCGCAAGTCAGAGGTATTTAGTAAAAGGAAGTTCCAGGTAGATGAGAGATGAGCACAGACCCTGACGTGGGAACACACTGGGTGTTTCAGCAGCAGCAGGAACCCAGCGTGGCTGCCGGAGCATAAAGAACAATGCAGGTAGGGGAAGAGCAGGAAGGAGTTGGAGCTGTCCCGGGACCTTACAGGCCATTGTCAAGACACGGGAGAGCTCTAAGAAGACGAATCTGAATTACTTTAGAAAGGAACACCTCGGGCTATATGTGTTTGTGAAAGAGGAGGGGCGGGGAGGGTTAAAGCAGGAGACAATTGGAATTATCCAAAGGACAGATGGTGAACTGGGATTGCAGTGGTGGAGAGGATGAGAACTGATTGGCTCTAGAGCATAGGATTTGCTGACAGACTGACTGGGGGATTGAAGAGAAAGTGAAGAAAAGATGACTCTAGAGCATTTATCCTGAACAGCAGCAGGATTAACTCTCAATTAATGAGATGGAGAATACTGAGTACTTACTGTGTACCAGGCATACTATGAAGCCAGTGAGTAACAGAGATAGAATTGAAATCATATAGAGCAGATACTCTCTTTTCATGCCCAATAGGCACTATCTGCTCTTGCTGCTCTAATTATGTGAGAATATATGATGCTTGAAGCTGCATGAACTATTTTGTGACAATGAGGTGATATATCAGTCAGAGTTGAGGCAAGAATGGGATGGCATATGCGAATGTGGTAATTGGGAGATTAATAAAGCGTGGGCAGGGTAAAAGAGAACAGTGAGGAATGGTTAGCCAGCCCCTCGGGACTTGCAACTGCAGGGAGTCATTACCACCATGGGCTTGAAGATGCAAGGGAATGATTATCAGAACATATAGAGAGCTGTAACTACAGCTTTAGGAGAGAGGTGCCCTACAGGAGCTTTCGCCAGGAACACAGGTAGAGGATCTCATGCTCATAAAAACCTTAGCTCAAAATGAGAAGACCCGGGGAATAAAAACTCTAACTTCCTACTGTCCTTGCTCTTTGATCTCCTGCTGGCATTGCCCAACCAGAAGCCATAGGGCAGGGGAGTCTAGCTGGTATCATCCATAGATGGCAGTCTGCCCAGGAACAGAAAAGAATAGAGATATGTCAATCTCAGTTGCAGTAGAGGGTATCTAGTATTCAGATAAGCCTAGAGTAACGAAAGGGAACATGGAAGGATGACATAATGGCAAAGTAGAAGAAAACTCTTAGGTCTTCGATGATGTTCCTGTGTCATTTATACCACACCTGGAACTACCAACTCCAGCACTTTTTTTTTTTTTACTTTATATTTTGAAATAATTTTAGACATTGGAAAAGTTACAAAAATAGCAGACAGCTCCCATATATCCTTCACCTATCTCTTTCCAACATTAACATTGTGCATACCCATAATATAATTATCAACACTAAGAATTAATATTGATATAATACTGTTAGCTACACTATAAGTTATATTTGGATTTTTTCCAGTCTTT
>NW_017731798.1:1296711-1301776 GCF_001890085.2 Hipposideros armiger
AAAAAAAAAAAAGAATCCAAAAGAACTCTTCTAAAAGCAGTCTTAAAACATTTAACATTATTCATTATGTCTAACAGAAATGGCCTCAGAAATGGTTATCAGGATGAGAACAAGGATGGAAGATCTCTGTGGTATTATCCCTCTCGCCCACATTGACATCAGTTGATTAACCAACACTGTTTGAGCACAGGTGTTCATCTCTAAACCCATTTAAGTATTGTTATTCATACTGCCTTATCTTTTTCAGGGGGACATCTTAAGAGTGAATTAATTAGAGAAACATTAATAACAAACTATTAATAAATAAACTAATAATAAACAAACTCAAGTTTCAGTGATAATATAATAGAACTTCATTTCTCATTCAAATAAAAGTCCCAAACAGACATTTCTGGTAGACAGGTACAATCCAGGAACCCAGGTTCCTCATGTTTTGTGGCTCTGCCATCCCCTAGGGCCTGCTCAGTAAAAGGCATAGGAGAAAGAGCACCTGCTTCTTAAAAACTCTGTCTCAGAAATGATTTCCACTTACATTTCATTGGCAAAAGCTTGTCACATGACCACACCTGGAAGAAAGGAGCCTGGGAAATATAATCATGGTGGACAGGCACCTTCCAGAGATATATCCAGAATATACTGTAGCAAGAAAGCACTTATGGGCCGGCCGAGTGGCGCAATGGTTAAGAACTGGCTTGGGATGCCAGAGGGCCCCGGTTCGGATCCCACATGTGAGGGCCAGGGACGCTGCCCTCTACAAAACAAAACAAAAAAACAAACAAACAAACAAAAAAAGCACTTATGTTTGTTCTGGAGTTAACTGCCTCTGTGACAGGTAGCTTTAACACATTCTGAAATAATAATAAACACAGATATAATACGTTTGGGGTGTTTCTCTGACCTAATATTCTAGTATAGGGATCTGCAAACTTTTTCTGTAAAGAACCTGATGAATCTTTTAGGCTATGGAGGTCATATGATCTCTGTTGCAACCGTCAACTCTGTCATCTAATGAGAAAGCTGCCTTAGACATAACGCAAATGAATGAGTGTGACTGTGCTCCAATGTAACTTTATTTATGGACACTTAAATCTGAATTATATTTATGGATGTTGAAATTTGAATTTCATATATTTTCACAGGTTATGCAATATTGTTTTCTTTTCTTTTCTTTTTTTAAAGATTTTATTGGGGAATTGGGGAAGGGGAACAGTGCTGGGGAATTGAGGAAGGGGGCAGTATTCTTTTAAAAAGTTCTTTCCAACCATTTACAAATATGAAAAACCTTCTTGGTTCTCAGGCCATACAACAACAGGTTGTAGGTCAGATTAACATGTAGGCTTTAGTTTGCTGACCCCTGATCTAGCATCACTCTTTATAAAACAAGTGAGGTTAACATATTATTATTTTATTTCAGTGAGCACTTGCTAAGTCTTTGTACTCATTTGTTCTTCCCTCAAAATTCTGATAAATCACTTATTAATTAGAATGTATTCTAGGTATTACATGGTATCTACACATAAGTCAATTCAGTAAGTTGATTTCATACTTTATTAATCAGAGCTACAATTTGTTAAGCACCCATGAAATACAGTCATTTAACCTACCTTATTTCAGCTCTTCAAAAAAACCCTATGACATAGCTATTACCATGCCCACTTTGTTACTGAAGATACCAAGGCTCAAAGTAGCTAAGAAGTATTTTGATCACATTTCACACAGAAAAAAATGGAAAAGCCAGAATACCAACTGTGCTCTTTTCACCACACCAGATTTTCCTCGCCTTAGAGGTGTGAGCTCCTTAGAATCTAAAAGCTAGTCTATTCTTCTTTCTTCACATGTGTTTGGGCTCTATTGCACCTTTCCATACATATTTTATCCTTTACAACTTGAAGATAATATTCCTTCAACAGAGCCAAAACAGTACAGCTAATGGCTAATGACAATAAGTACAGTAAATATTTTAGCATCAGGAAGCATCTCTTATTGTGGAGAGTGGCTCTGAACTCAGAATGCCCATTAATGACAGAGTGAGCAGGAGAAAAGCTTCACAACAACAACAAAAAATCACACATTCTCTCTAATGAGAGAAGATAAAGGCGACTACAACTTCAGCAGCTCTGCCCTTGAGCTCTGCAGAAGTGTAGGCCCTGCTCGGTTACTAACTAGTATGACCTTGGGTAATAAACTTAACTGCTCAGTTTTGTAATCTCAAAATTCTTTATTGAATTTTATACTCTGACCTTTCACAAAGGAACTTGAGGTAACATTGGTGAATCAAATTTAACACCTATTTTGCAAAACACACAAGGGTGCTAATCGGCATACATTGCAAGTTGGAGTATGAAAAAGTGCTTTTTGAACTGCAGATAGTTCACAAACAAAAGTCATTGCTGTGAATATTCTAGATTTCCTCACTGATTACACTCAGTTGTCACAACATACTGATGTCCATTTTATCGAATATAGAATTTTTAACGAGACTAATGTTGTTTGCCCCTTCCCTCATGATACAGATTTTAAACTGATGAATTCATTAATCGGTTTATATTTTCTCTTTTGGTGAATTTTTTTCTTTAATAATAGTATGTGCCTTCCCCAAGAGCAAAGATTGCATTTCCTAATAAATCTATGTCCTTGAAATAGTATGTGAATTTCCAAGCATAGACATTAGTGAAATATTATTTTGAAGGATAAAAGTAACAATTTTACAGCTCATTGACCCTCCAATGGTGTTTTCATGGTGATGTTACAGGCAAGATGAGACGGTGCAGTGTCAGCACAATAGGTGAAATCAATATCTGTCTACCATAGCTTGTCCCCTATCTCATGCAGTAAAAGTTAGTAAAAAGAGAATTGATATGCATGGTATTAAATAACTTAACAACAAAGAGCTCGAGAAATTCTCTGTAGCAACACATCCTGCAACACACAAATCTCCCCCTTGGCAGGCTACTTCCTTTTAACCGTTTGAGGCTTCTCACATTTCCACTGCCACCGGAGCACATGCCAAGGCACTACCTGCCTCTCGGGATTTTTGGCAAAGGGCCTCGCTTCTGTTCCACTTGGCTCTTCTCGAGGCATCTGATTTGTTGCTGTGAGGATCAGTTCTATCTCGATTGCTGTTTTCATCACAAGTGAAAGAGGTCTGCTTATCAGAGACACCACCATTGATGTGAATGGGGAGGAGAAGGGAGCATTGCATGTCATTCTTCTTTATTTTTTTAAACACTAAACATTTAAATTTGCACTTAAGGAGAACATGAACAAGGCAAATTTTCTTAATAAATGAAAATGCTGTGAAAATAACACTGAAGAAAAAAGCTATGCTCCAGAGCATCCCTGGGATCAAACTAAAACCTGTTTGCAGAGATGTAAGACTTAAAAATATGCTCTGATGACACACCCAAAGAGCAGACTGGGCAGGCAGCCGAGCACTCCCTGCTAAAGCAAATCCTGCTCTGTAGGGTCAGCCCCTGCACAACAGCGCCTCCACTGTAGTCACAACCTGTCCTTACAACTACTCAGCCTGAGGATCAATCCCTCCCAAGCAAACAGCAAACAAGGCTCAACTACAACAGAAGGGAACACACAAACCACACAAGGGACACACCTAGATCACCAGCTGAAATGACCAGGAAGATTATATAAGGCCACTCTAATAAGACCGGAGACATAGCAGCTCTACCCAATACATAGAAATAAACACAGGGAGGCAGCAAAAATGGGACGACAGAGAAACAGGTCCAATTAAAATAACAAAACAAAGCTCCAGAAAAAAACCAAACAAAATGGAGACAAGCAATCTACCAGATGCAGAGTTCAAAATACTGGTTACAAGGGTGCTCGATGATCTCAGGGAGAGCTTCAACAACAGACAGGAAACACAAAAATTGAGATAGAACACATAGAAAAGAACCACTCAGAAATGAAGAATATGATAAAATAAAGAATACATTTGAGGGAATCAACAGATTCGATGAAGTAGTGAATCGAATCACAATTTAGAAGATAAGGTAGCAGAAAACACCTAATCGGGATAGCAAAAAGAAAAAAAAGAATCCAAAAAAAATGAGAATAGTTTACGAGGACTCTGGGACAATATCAAGGGACCAACATTCACATCATAGGAGTACCAAAAAGAGAAGAGAGAGCAAGGAATTGAAAACCTATTTGAAAAAATAATGATGGAAAACTTCCCTAACCAGGTGAAGGAAATAGACATACAAGACCAGGAAGCACAGATTCCCAAGTAAGATGAACCCAAGAACCCACACTATAGAACCCACATCATAATTAAAATGCCAAAGTTCTATGACAAAGAGAGAATCTGTAAAGCAGCAAGAGAAAGGCAGTTAGTTATCTACAAGGGAGCTCCCAAAGACTTACAAGTGATTTCTCAACTGAAACTTTGCAGGCCAGAAGGGATTGGCACAAAATATTCAAAGTGATGAAAAGGAGAGACCTACTACCAAGATTACTCTACCCAGCAAAGCTATCATTTAGAATGAAAGGACAGATAAAGAGCTTCCCAGACAAGAAAAATCTAAAGGAGTTCATCACCACCAAACCAATATTACAAGAAATGTTAAAGGGAATCCTTTAAGAAGAAGGAGGAAAAAAAGATAAAAAATATGAATAATAAAATGGCAATAACTACATATCTATCAACAATTACTTTATATGTGAATGAAATAAATGTTCCAATCAAAAGATGTAAGGTAGCTGAATGGATAAGAAAGCAAAACCCTTACATATGCTGCCTACAAGAGACTCACTTCAGATAAAAAAGAAAACAAACAAACAAACAAAAACCACAAAACTGAAAGAAAAGAGATGGAAAAAAATATAACATGAAAATGAAAAAAAAAACCCCACAGCTGGGGTTGTGTTATTTATACCAGACAAAATAGTCTTTAAAACAAAGGCTATAATAAGAGCTAAAAAAGGACCCAGTAATCCCACTTCTGGGTATCTATCCTAGATACTTGGAAGGGACATGTGTATCCATATGTTCATTGCAGCATTATTTACAATAGCCAGGATATGCAGGCAGCCTAGGTATCCA
>NW_017731798.1:1302916-1303641 GCF_001890085.2 Hipposideros armiger
TAATAATGATTGACTTCTCTTCGGCTATATCAATCAGAATCTAAAATGTGCATTTATTTTGACCCCACAGTACAACGTCTATGAACTTATTCTACAGACAGACTGACAAATGTTCATCAAGAAATATGTATAAATATTCACAATGCTGAGTCATAATGGTCCCACGGCAGCAATAGCCTGAGGCTAAGGAACACTACCCACTTTAAATAGAGAGTACATCCTCCTGTCCACCTCAGTCTCAGCTCAGCACTCTTTACTAACTGCTAATATATTCTTGTTCTCTGCAGCTACTTATGTGTACTGAAAAGCAAAAATGCTTTTCAAAGGGCAATTGTCTCTACAACTATAGGAGCACATGAAAATGAAAGAATACAGTCTATCAAAGGAGTTTTACCAAAATATGAAAAGAGAATAAATACATAGAAGCACAGCATTGGAAATCCTCTTTTATCTTTGCCCCAAATATTTTATCCCCATATTTTCTAGCTGTAACTAATACACACACACAGTCATGAGTGTGTGTGTGTGTATGTGTATATCCTTCCAGTATACATTTTTAAGTGTGTGTATAGTTGCACATGCATGCATGCGCAATTTTCATAAATGGTATAAAATATACATCCTGCTCCATAATTTAATTTTTGACATAAAAATAAAGCCCTTTTCATATAAATACATACAGCTCATCCCCACAATTTTGAGAGCAGCATAATATTCAGAATATA
>NW_017731798.1:1306776-1307687 GCF_001890085.2 Hipposideros armiger
AAAATAAAGATTAAATTATTGTGACTGGGTTGTATGCCAAGAAAATGGGTCACACTGCACACATGCGCAATCATCTATTCAAGAAATATGGAGAGCCCCAGCTGTTTGCAAATTAAATTATATGGCTTTCCCAACTGCCTGTACTTTAATGGGATAGGAGGATACACACAGCACTAACCTAATAACAATACAAAATGATTGTAGAAAATATACTAAAAGGAAATGACAATACAGTGCATGATTAAAAGCACCAACTGGACATTCACAGGGAAGTTACGGAAGAGGAAATCATGAACTAAAGTGGACCTTGGAAGACCACAAAGAGTTGGAAAGAAAGAGCAGAGGCCTGTGATTTTTCTTTCTTTTTTAGGTGAGGAGGCAACATACAAAAACCCACATGCATGGTAAGTTTGGGGGAACAGAAAAAGGTAACCAGCTGGTGCAGAGACTATAAACAGAGAGGCGTGGAAAATAAAGTTGGAAAAAAGTTTTGGGGAAAAACTATTTATGCAAGACTAAGTAATATGTCTGGATTTTAGACAAAATGGCAAAATGTAGCAACTGGGAGTAAGAGAAAAATCATAAGCTTTAATGTAAGAGACTAGGATTTGAACACCAGCTCTTTTAAATATGTAGGAGTCTCTATTTACTCCTTATAAAAAGGAGATAATAATATCATATAGGTTTATTATGAGTCTTAATTATTATAATATGTATAAAGTGGCTGAGCCATATAAATCCTTAATACTTATTAAAACATCACCTAACACTTCCATTTTATACTATATGTAATTGAGGGCTATTAAAAATTTGAGTCAGCTAATGGCCTTGATGAAGATGGTGTTTGAGGAAGGTAAATCTGATAGTAATTAGCAGGAAGTCTTGGAGGAAAGGAAGCTAGCTGGGAAGTC
>NW_017731798.1:1308122-1309674 GCF_001890085.2 Hipposideros armiger
TTGAGTGCCAGGTATTTGCCAGAATTACTAAGTAAAATCCTGACTGGAAAGCCTGGATTTATGACACAGGTCAGGGCTGAAGAAGAAGATAGTTAAAGGCAGAGCTTCTCAGATGGTACTTCTGCTCCAAGGGTACATGCCAAGAGGGCAGGGGATGCATAAAGCCATGGATATGAGACAGCATTGGGGAGTATATTCCAAAATGCTGTGAAAATGTTTTAAAATTTTTGCATCTCCCCCCCTCCCAAATTAGTTATGCATGCTTACAATGAAGTGTCATGAAATAGAAAATAAATAACATTTGAAAGGTAAAACACTGGATGGAAGGAATCTGTACTAATTTATTATTGCTACCAGGACTAATTCAGAGAAAAATTGTGAGAAACTTGCCACAGAAAGAGGTTAATTTTCTGAGTGTGAAAATAAAGTAAAACAAAGTAAAATGAGGAAAGGAACAAGGACTAGGTCTTTGGTGACCCAGAGTTAGAGGCAGAAGGAAAACCCAATTAAGGAGAACTTGTCAAAAAGGCAAGTGGATATACAAGAAAATAGTGTCAGAAACCAGGAACAGAGAGAATTTGAGGAATAGGTTGTCAACACGGTGTCAAATGTAGCAACGAAGTCATATAAAATGAGAAAGAGTCAGGGCATGAGTGTCCTCTTCCTAAACAATTCTTTAAGTACTGTTACAATATTAAGGTTGTATGCAAAGATATTTAGATCCTGTTCTAGAATTTGGTTCAATGCAGACTTTTCTACTTGTAGAAAGCCCTTCAAGAAATCAATAATCAATCATAAATATGAATCCCTTAGGCAGATCATTTATTTGACATGCTTTTTACTCTCCTCATCATTGCAGTGTGTGATTCAAATCTTAGAATCTGAATATCTTATCCCCTTCAGACTTAATTAGAAATTGAATACTGCCAAAAATGAAATAAATTAAAATCTCAAAACTAAGCACTTTAGGGATAATGATGGAATAAATCAATGTTTGCTGTTGCTACGTAAGCGGCTCAAACACTCAGAACTCTGTTATCCAGCCTCTTGCATCAATCAAAAAAACAAAACAAACAAATTTAAAAAGTGAAAACCAAACACACCAGAAAACCTATTATTGTGGTTGTTGCTACTGGATTAGGAAAACAATACATATTACTTTCAGGTTTTTAAGCTGCTAAAACTTCAAATGCAGTAAAAGTAGTGTTGGAAGCCACTGAATTAAAAGGAAATGCTCATAATATAGTTATTCTGCCTAACTTGCTTGCCATTTCTCTAAAAAGGGGCAAACAGCAAATGAGTAACCCTTTGGTCAGTGGGGGTATGGGAGAGGGAGCAAGCACTAAACTATTGGGTGGTTGGAAAAGTCATGACGCATTTTTGCAGTGAGCAACATAGAAAAAATATGTCATGACTTTTCCGACAACCCAATACACTAGAAGTTAGGTCCTGCTTCTACTGCTTTTCTCTTGTGACTGGTGCAAATGAACTTTGTTCCATGCATCTCAGTTCCTTTGTCTGTAAAGGGGTGAGAACAATATCTCCCCAACCC
>NW_017731798.1:1319449-1322163 GCF_001890085.2 Hipposideros armiger
CAGAGAGAAGTTATATGACTTGTCTAGGATTGCAGTTAGTAACTGATGGAGCCAGGGTTTCAACTCAGGCAAACTGCATTTAGAGTCCACATCCTTAACTTCTGAGCAGTATTGCTGGGTAATATTGGAGCAATACATGCTAATAGTGAAGCCATTTCCTTGTGAAAGCATCATTTCCATGGAATGAAGTCACTATAAACAGAGCTGTATCTTTATCTGTAATGGGACCTAAGCCAGAGAATTTCATTTTGAGACACACAATTCATCACCTCAGGCTAAAAGTTAGCTGAATGCCCCTGCAAATGTCAGCGATGCAATTTATATTCCAATGGAGGTTTTATTCACTCGTTATTTAGGATTTGTTTTCAAAACTGTACTTCTATATACTTGCAAGTAAGTTTTTCTTCTCTCTCTCTCTCTCTCTCTCTCTCTCTCTCTCTCTCTCTCTCTCTTTCTCTTTGTCTCTCTTGCTGTTGTTAGAAAGGACCAACAGAGTGGATACTTCAATGTTAAAATCTTATTTAAGATTAAACATAAAAACTTGATTTAGAAGGCTGAGATAAAAAACATCCAAAAAAGCTTTCTTTATAGATTCAAAGCATCAAATTCTCACTTGAATTTGCAAAAGAGAAGTTATTGAGTAAGAATGTTTAACTGATTTTTAACTGCATTTTAAAAAATACTATGCCACTGAAATGAAAAAGAATACAATTGTTCTTTCTATCATACATTACATGGCCAAAGGGAACCTCCTCTAACTGACTAGAGGAAGCTAGCTGTTGGTTTCAAAATCACTCTTTCCAGAGAAGCAGGGTGGGTGACTCAGATTTCCACACCACGGTGGTCCTTGAGAAAGACTTCAGATGTAGAAGAGGTTATGTTAAATTTTTTGGTATCACTTATTATTTCCTTCAGGCAAACCACATGTCAGAGAGCCTCAATCTGAAAATGACACAAGTTATATGGGCTTCTTCCTCTTCTTTTTAAAAAGGTCTTTACGTCTTTCAGTTTTCATGTGAGTTCTTGATGGGTATCTTTCTATAAATAAATGTACTTTCTCAGAATGAAAAAGTCATTCTAATCCTCCATTGAAAGATCTTTTAAATCTATCTCCTGGAGGGGTAAGATGAAATGTGATTTGAAACTGAACATATACAAATTGGCATATAGATTTCCACACATTTTAAATGTCTTGAATGATCAAATTGATGAGAAAAATGAGAAAGAAAAACAAGAGGTGAAAAACATGTATTACTTGGGGACCCAGTGTACCTCTCCACGATGGAGAATATTTTGCATACAGTACTGAATGTTGCTCTACTCCATTTTGTTGAGGAGGCATCTGAAATGTGAAGATATGAAAATAACTTTCCTCACATTATGCACATAATATAAATACAGGTATCAGGGTTCAAAATTAAAATCAAAACTCAGAATCTGTGATGATTCCAAGGTACCTCTCTTAGCAATTTAGGCATAGTGGTGAGTGCTAAGTACTCTCAACGCTGCTAAGGAAATGGAGACCCAAACCTCCAGAAAACTGAAATGCAAAAATAATGTTAATTTTTAACAATATTTTTAAAAGAAGTTAATGTTCTAATAGTAGTTGGCATCCATAATGACAAATTTAATTGGGAAAGTATATCATGTTCCTTTCATACATGAGATTCCTGAAGAATTTTACATATACTTAAGGTTAGGTGTTAAACGTTTTATTTCAAATATAAGACATATGTTTAGAAATTAGTTTGGTTGACCCTGGAACTCAGGTATAATATTACTCCCAGGGCCTTTTAGACTTTAACCCATTTGGCATTATGCCATATTTTATAATTGTTTTTTTTTCCTTCCTCATAAGAACCACAGTTTCCTATTAGACAGGAAATGATTGATAGATTACTGTAATCCATCCAGTAGTTGCCTGCCAGTATGACATTTTTATAATTAACATTTACTGCAATACATAAGGCTTAGGCACGTCCTAATTGTGGGGTTTCTTTTTGGTGTTTCATATATATGGGAACTGAGACTTTTGATTAATTCATTTAATTAATATTTACTTTGAGTGTTTTATGGAGAGCTAGACTTGTACAAAGTACTAAAGATATAATGGTGAGCAAACACGGTATAGTGGGGGAGATAATAATAATCAGCAGTAATTCTAAAACTGCAGTTGTGCTAAGGTGCTCTGAGTTGGAGTGATAGGGAAATTAACCTATGCAGAGATTGGGGAAGGCTTCCCTAAGGTAATAAGGATTGATCTGTAATCTGAAGAATAAATAGAACTAGAGGGAAGGAAAGAAGGTTCTACCCTTTGAGTCCTGGTTGTGGTTGTGGGCGCCAGTGGTGCAGAAGCAAGCCAGGGAGTCTAACTAGCTTGGGTTCAGTAAGTGAGGATAAGCAGTGTGGGGGAGGTGAAGGCGATCATGAGAGGTTGGCGGGAGATGAAAGGCCTTCAAGGGTTTCAATCCCTTTCCCTGGAAAGGGAGGGGATTCAGGAAGGAGTAACAGAATCAGATTTGTGTTGAAAATGACTGCAAAGATCTCTCTAGATAAAGTGGGGAAAATGCTTGGGAAGAGACAGAAACGGATGTCAGTAGAACACTTAAATGGTATGTGCCACAGTCCAATCTAGGAGTGTTGGTAGCCTGACTAGTATGATAGTCAGGTTGGAGGTGTAGACAGAGAACAGAATGGAAAGATGTGTCTAGATT
>NW_017731798.1:1325563-1328854 GCF_001890085.2 Hipposideros armiger
TCTATGACCAGAAACACAACTTGCTGGTGGGACAGCTCACCATACAAGTCACAGATTATCAGAACTTGATGGAACCTTAGAAACCATCCACTCCAAACCACCTGGGAAACAGACCCAGGAGGATGTACCAGTTTGCCATGGTCATGTAGGAGGTGAGAGACTGAGTCAGATCTCAAAAAGTCTTCTTCCTGTAGTTCTGGTTCTGTTCACTTATGGTTCTTTTCCTTTCACTAAACATTGAGTCTCTAGGGAGCTGAAGATAAGAACTTCCATTCTGAAGTAAATGAAATGACCATATTAAATACGTGTATTTTGCATAAGATTTAATGTTGAAACTCATATTCTCTATTTTATCGTTTATTTACATAGAGTTTGTTGAGTAACATTTTAGTTAGTATCAAAATATTATCATTCATGGCAAACAAAATAAGTGTATGAAATAACTCTTTGCCCTCTCTAGGCCTGAAATCTGTTGAAGAGCTAAGATGAGGTCCAATTCTATAGACACACACACACACACAGACACACACACACACACACACACGCTAAAACACACAAATATTACAATGCTAAAAAAGTATGCTGAGTTGTAAATTACTACTTGAGGTTAGGAAAGAGAGATATTAGTATGTTTTTATGGTTATTGTTGGTTTTAAACATTCTGAAGTACATTCAGAAGTTCAAACAGACATATGTTGAATGAACATTTAGACAAGGAGTTGGCAAACTTTTGCTATAAGTACAGAGTTACAATGTAACAGGTATAAATATTTTAGAGTTTGTGAACCAAGAGACAAAAATCAAGTATATTGTATAGTACTTTGTAACAAGAAAGAAAACCAATGCACACAATTTTTATTGGCAAAATTCAACAACAACAATAATAATAGAATAATCTTTCTGTAGTATAGGTCTATTATTGAGAAAAATTGAGTTCTTTTTTGAGAAAATAACATTTTGTATTATTGGGTTTAAAATAATGTTGCTTATCATCAAATTGATTGTGAACATTCATCTTTAAATACCATCCTCAGTTTATAGGCCCTACAGAAACAGCCTGGAGAAAAATAATAAAGCAGTANACCATGCAGACTCTAAAGACAGGCTGAAATTATAGTCATATTCAATTCTGAGTGGAAGAAGCAATAAGAATACTCATAAATTCAGAATTGCTGAAACTTATTGAAAACATGGTATGCGATAGTGTGTAATCCATCTACAACATTCTTTTCAGGGCCATAAGTACTCAAGAGGTAAGTACACCTATCATTTATACATTTCCAATGAGGAAACGGAAGCTTAGAGGGACATGTCCAGGGTCACCCATCTAGTTATGTGGTAGGGCTGGAATGCAAACTCAAGGCTAATCTGAACCTGAGGCCCCCAAGAGCCTGAATTTAGAGGGGCTAGCATTAAACACCACCAGTCCAGAAAATTTCCAATGTTCTCTCTAAGATCACATAACTGCCTGTGGCTTGTTTAGGCTATTTGGAAACGTATGTGAATATATGTGGTTTCTTATGTCTATTCTTTGGTTAAGTAGAGGTTTCAGTAGTTCTTATCTGCTTACACAGAAGGCAGAGAGATCCAGTTACAAGGATGGTTTGAAAGAGCTCCAGGTGTTTTCTATCCACTGACCAAGCAGTATCCAAATCCTTAATGTGCATAACAGAGCCATTACTTCACTCTATAATTTCTCCTAAAATGCACACAAATAAACTATTAGCTCATTCCAAGTAGATTGGTATAGAAATAGCAACTGACATTTAAATCTTACAACTGAGCCAGACAACTATCTGTAGAAAAGACTATACTGCCTGATTACTGTCCTGTTTTGATTGTATCAGCAAGTGGGAATCAATAGGTCAAACGAGACCTGCGAAATTAGTGTTTATTTGCACACATGCTTTCTAGTTGAAAGTGGTGATGTTGTGATTATTAGAACCATACTGTCGTTAAGTAAGTGATAACAACTACTGAGCACTAGTTTACATGTTCCACATGGATTATCTCACAAGAACCCTATGAAAAGGGACAGGTACTCAGTTATGGACTTCATTTTTCAGTTGAGGTAACATAACTTGCCCAGGGATGCACAGCCAGCAATTGGAAGAGCATGGGCTCTCTTACTTCAGGGCTCACTCTGAACCTCTAAATGATCTCGGCATGAAATTCTGTTATTATTGGAAGTCAAAGAGAATGGCTACATTATAAGCAATATGATTTAATTGCTTTAGAACCAGAAAGTTTTGGGTTCATTTCTTGTGCCATCATTTATCAATCGATGTCCTTGGGCCAGTTAATTACCCCATTTGTTAACGGAAGATAATAGCAATACTTACTTTATAGGTTGGTGTGAGGTTTCATAAACGAATCCGTTTAAAGCACTTTAGCACAGTGACTGGGAATAGTTAAGTACTCATTATTTTTATCATAATTACTTAATTTATCTGACTTCTGGTTTCATGAGTTGATTCAGGCTCTAAAAATATGCCACGAATGGATTACATAGGTTTGGCTGCTTTCTTTCACACTTTACTTAGAAGGTTCACATTATTGAACAATTTAGTACAATTTGGCATTTGTAGAACTCCCTTCCCACAAGGCTAATTGATCTCACCGTGAATCATCAGCCAACTTGTAAGCTGGCACAGAATTACAAAACTCACCAGTTTCACATGAAGAAACATGCTGGCAAGCAAAAGGTCTTGCCCTAGGACACACTTATTCAAAGAAGCGCTGAGGATTTGCATCGCGAAGCATATAACCAAACTGGGGTAACCACTTATTTATTCTAAAAATTCCTGACAACCTGAGGACTCAAGGAAGCAAAGACTCAATGACCCCAGGAAGAAAGCAAAGGCATCTGAGAAAGAAAATATGGCTAGTCTTAGAGACTGACACAGACCCTTGTTCAATGTTGGGTATTTTCCAAGGGCATTAAAGTTCTCTGCACTAGACTTGCTCAGCTGTCTTGGCAAACTCTGCCTTGGATAGGGTATCAAGTAAACCCTGCTTAGTGGAGAGGAGAAAAACAGCAAGATCACTGTAACTGTCTGGGTTTCATTAACCAATGGGCTCTAAGAGAAAACAAAAATTTTTCTCCGTTTTTGTGGTGCTCTAACAAATAAATTTTAGAAGAGGATTTTTTTCATTGACTTATTTTTTTACCAAAGACATTATAGTATGTAAGTTGATGGCTACATTTACATAAAAAATAAATCCATATAGGCATTTCTTTGGCACAGAGGCCTCATTGCAAGATGTTTCCTTTGATTACTAGAAGTATTC
>NW_017731798.1:1333545-1341460 GCF_001890085.2 Hipposideros armiger
GCAATGATGGTGCCAACTTGGACCAGTGAAGCAACATCCTCCACAAATAGACTGAAGAACAAAAGAACAGCAACTTGTCTGTTCCCCTTCCCCCAATTCCCCAGCGCTGTTCCCATCCGCTAATTCCCCAATAAAAATCTTTAAAAAAAAAAAAAGTAAACAAGTGGGGCTACATACACTACATCAAACTGAAAAGCTACTGTATAGCACAGGAAACTATCAAAAAATGAAAACTCAGTCTACAGAACGGGAGAAAATATTTGCAAATTATATATCCAATAAGGGCTTAATATCTAAAATATATACAGAACTCATACAAATCACTAGCAAAGAACCCAAACAATTTGATGAAAAAATGGACAGAAAAACTGAATAGACATTTCCCCAAAGAAGACGTATAAATGGCCAACAGGCACGTGAAAAGATGCTCAACATCACTAATCATCAGGGAAATGCAAATCAAAATCACAGTAAGCTATCACCACCTCACACCTGGTTGTTATCCAAAAGTCAAAAGATAACAAGTGTTGGTGAGGATGTGGTGAAAAGGGAACCCTTGTGCACTGTTGGTGAGACTGCAAATTGGTGCAGCCACTATGGAAAACAGTGTGAAGTTCCTCAAAAAATTAAAAATAGACTACCTGATGACCCAGTAATCCCACTTCTGGGTGTATATCCTATATATATAGATATAATAAATAAAATAAATCACTATGTTAAATATCTGTACTCCCATCTTCATTACAGCTTTATTTATATCCAAAACATTGAAACAACTTGTGTCCATTGAATTGTTAAAAAAAATGTAATGTTTATATACAATGGAATATTATGAGTCATAAAAGAAGTAAATTCTACCATTTGCAACAACATGCATGGACCTGAGGGCATTATGCTAAGTGAAATAAATGAAACAGAGAAAGACAAATATTGTATGATCTCACCTATATGTAGAATCTAAAAAAAACAAACAAACTCATAAAAACAGAACAGATTGGTGTTTGCCAGATACAAGCAGTGGGGTGAGGGGAGGGTGTGGGAGGTGAGGGATGGGAAAACTGGGTGAAGGGGATCAAAAGGTACAACCTTCCAGTTACAAGAAAAATAAGTCCTGGGGATGTAATGGACAGCATGGTGACTATAGTTAACAATACTGTCTCGTGTATTTGAAAGTTGCTAAGGGAGTAGATCTTAAAAGTTCTCATCACACAAGAAAATTATAACTATGTAAGGTAATAAATATTATCTAAGCTTATTGTGGAAGAAATTTCCCAATATATATATATATCAAATCATTATCTTGTATACTATTCACTAATGTTATATGTCAATTATATCTCAATAAAACTGAAAAAATTAGCAAAGAAAGGTGAACAGTCATTCACATGCTCATTCTTAATATCTGTCTAGTTGGTTATGAGTGCTGGTTTAAAAGGCGGGGGTGGGGGTGGGAAAGAATTCAAGATAAGAAAATAGATGGTAAATTTGAATATGCAATTCTGGTTTCTATTTTCATCCCTCAACTGGGATTGACTTTGCAATATTTGTGTTGCTAAGTGATTACTTTGTAAATTGAGAATAATACTGACCACTTCCTAACATCTCTAGAAGTTTTGTGGACTAGGGAGATGGTGGTCAAGATTAGAGATATTATATAAGTTCTAAGTATCAACATTATAAAACACTGGCTTTCCCCCCCCCCCTTCCTTTCAACTAGCTATTTTCTGCACTTGGAAAAAAAAAATCATTACTTTGCTAACTACCAAGCTCCTTTTGAGTCATTTAGCAGTCCCCATTATTTACTATTTGTTGTTTTTCTTAATTCAACAAAACAGTTAAACCAGTTCTATTTCCTAGGCTCTGTTAAATTTTGCCCCAATATTCAGATATTTTCTCTGCAACTGAATTCACTGAGGTGGAGTGATCTTTTTATGAGCTCTATTAAATCTACAAAGACATCCTTGCCCTACATACCTGGCAGCGTTAGCAAGGGCTGGTAAACTCTTCCGGAGAAATTCGACTCGAAAGTTTATTCTGTTACAACAAACGTAGGCACACAAGATCTTGAGACAGCACGCATTGAAGGTTGGCCTGGATGTGGTACCAGAGTGTGACACAGTGATCAGAAACTAAACTTTTTTTTCAGACCATAAATCTCTATCCAGATATAGACGAAAGGATTTTTAAAAGCAGGACTACCTGTAATTTTAGCTTTGAATAGATACATTTTTCTCTGTGTGTTTCCTGATTCCCTGAAAATAACTTGAGGTGTTTAATATGAGAGGTACAACAGAGAAAGAAACGTTCATCCTTCTCAATAACAAGACTATGCAGTCCTAAAATACTGGAGCGTTTTTTGCCCTGTGTCTTTGCTCCCATTGTCGCCTCTGTCCAGAACCATCCATACCACGTCTCCCTTAATAGAGCTTGGATAGAACCAGTCAAAGGCTAATCAGGGAAAAATCTGGAAAGCTTTCTCAGGCTGCTCCCCTCGTCCATGCTCATCTCTGTTTCTGTCTTTCATGCTCTGCCTTCTTTATTTCCGCGGGTATCTGTGTAATTGCCTCATGACTGTTTCATAAGAGCCCACAGAATCAGATATTTTGTTAAAATTATTATTATTATTATTATTATTATTATTATTANAGGAATAGAGAGCAAAGAATACACAGAAAGAATATATAATGAAGTAGAGCCAATAAATTATTTCATATAAGAAATTCAAGGACTAATTTGTAGTAGATCACAGATCAAAACACAGTTTCTGAACCTTGCATTCTGTTATAATATTTTTAACTTTAGAATATATATTCATTATCACATCCAAATCTTTTCCTTCAATCTAGAAATAAAAGGGACTTCTAAGCTAACATAATAAAGTTTCTGAAAGTACACATAAACACTGCAGAGTCAAGCTGAAAAAGAATTTATCTGAGTTTAATATCTGGAGATAGGGTCGATTGTAGGAGGAAGTATTACTGTTTCTGAGCTTCCTGTGGAAGTTTGTGTACAAATGGGATCACAATATGTCACCCTTCAATACTACAATATTCCACTTTGTCATAAGGATTATTTTGAGCTGAAGGCAATTGAAAACAAACAAACAAACAGACAGACATAAGATGGGCTCTCTGTCTTTCCCCATCTTCTTAAAAGTGGGGAATAAATTCCACTTTTGAAGGTATCATTCCTTCACACCCAACTGTACCAGGAAAAGGACAACCCTTATCTTCAGAGATGGAGATGGAACCAAGATGAATTTGAATGAACAAACTTTACTGAATAACCCTTATCTACCATTAGTTTCCCCCATAACTTACCCTTCCTCAAGTTACTGCTCCTAGAAGCCCAAAACCTTTTTTTCCTTTGGTCACTTTTTGACAGTTTATTGCCCTTTGTTAAATAGAATGGTACATAGCCCCAAATCTAATTGCTTCTTTGGGCTTTCATTTATTTTCTGTGCAGCTCCTGTGTATTAAATATTAAAAATAAATTGTGTATTTCTTTTCTGGTGTTAAACTGTCCTTTGTCAGTTTATTAATTTGCAGGCTTCCGTAACAGAACCTAAGAGGGCAGAGTAAGACTTTCCTTCCCTGTTTATACTTGTAAGTAATATACAAAGATAGCAGAATCAAAGAAAATACATATGGAAAACCTCTTTTTTCTATTGGAATATGAGGGCTAAGGACAAGAAGCAATTGCTGCAGGATGAAGGCCATGTCTTTTTAAGAGATGACCACAAAACACCTCACCTTTTATTCCACATATTTACATATCTAGTCTCTTGGTTGTCTGCACTTTTCTTTCCTAGCTTTATTTTTCATCTACTATTTTAGGTTAATCTGAGTAATTAAAACTTTTTTATGTTTTCCAACATTAAAATTTTAAGTAAATTTTTTCAATCAAAACCCCATTAAAAAAATAAAAGAAACATTTATTGGTCATGTAAAAAAAAACAAACATTAAGATAGTATGATCCCAAACATGCACACATCATAGTTTTAATTTTTTTAAAAATGCGTTTTGGTGTAGTGAACAAGGCATGGACCTTTTTCCAAGTAAAGCTGGTTGTGAATCTTAAATCCGTAAGTAAACTGTTGAGTGTTCTCTAACAAGTTTTTCAATCTCTTTCTGATTTAAAAAGAAAAAAAAAACCTTATGTAAAGTCTTAACTCTTTGGTATTGTAATTAAATAAGATAATGTGGATAACATTTGATAAAATCACATTTGTAAGGCAATTCTGAAGATGAGAAGCATATAATTTGTCATCTTCCAAGATGCATTATGGTTTTTAAAATCGACAGATTTGAAAATCAAATATTAAAAATTAGAGTCATCATGATAGAGGACTACAGTAGTCACTTGCCAAAGAATAACCTAGTATTAACTTATTTTTCCATTGAATCTGGTACATTGGAAGTGCTGACAAATCCAACAGCCTCTGCTTCAACCAGCCTGTTACTTCCTAAAGGGAAAATTGATGGTCTCATGTGGCATGGATACCATTTATATTAAAAAAAAGTCATAAAGTAAAATTTACTCTCAATAATTTTACTAATTAATTAATTACACAATAAACAATATAATTATGAGAAAGAAGAATGAACATGGGGGCATCACACTTCCTGATTTCAAATAATACTATAAAACTATAGCCATCAACATGGTGTGGCATAAAAACAGACACATAGATCAATGCAACAGAATAGAGAGGTCAGAAATAAATACATGCATACATGGTCAACTAATTTATGACAAGGGATCCAAAAATATACAGTGGGGAAAGGACACTCTCTTCAGTAAACGGTGTTGGAGAAACTGAAAACCACATGCAAAAAGATAAAACTGGACCCCATCGTATACCATACATAAAAATCACCTCAAAATGGACTACAGACTTGAATATAGACAACCCGACACCATAAAACTCCAAGAAGAAAACAGGAAGTAAGCTCCTTGACACTGGTCTTGGCAATAATTTTTGCATTTGACACCAAAAGCAATAGCAACAAAAATTAAAAGTAAACAAGTGGGGGGCCGGCCGAGTGGCACGTTGGTTAAGAGCTGGCTTGGGACACCAGAGGGCCCGGGTTCGGATCCCACATATGAGGGCCAGTGACACTGCCCTCTACAGCTAAGATGCTGAACAACAGCTCAACCTGGANTTGGATGAGAGTAAAGGAAGACGCTTAGTCCAGTTTTGTACATACTGAGATTGAAGTACCTTAGAGACATCTAAGTAATGACGCCCCATACACTTCTGATATCAGCCCATGTGACATCAGACCAAGTCCACTTCAGTCCCAAGTATAGCTTATGTAAGCTCTATTTCCTATAATTGAATTTGAATTTTATCAAATACTTATTTGTTCCTAATTAACTTAGTAAAATAGCTCTATTTTTAGTTTGGGTGGCTTAATCCTTATACTTCTCAGGTGAAGGCACTACTTCTTAATGCTTTCCAAAAAGCAATTTAACTTAAAAAAATGAGTAAATTCGATTATTAAGAAATACAGATTGCAAATGACAGATATAATGCAAACTGATCACAACTCTCAAAGCATGAAACTGTGACATGTTAATTAGAAAGCAAGCTTCACATTCCCTTCAATTAGGATGTGTCAATATTGTGATGAAGGAAGTTACTTCAAATCCACTTATCTGTTTCCCTTATGTATATCTGTTTCCCTTATGTATTTCCTGTCTATGTACCTCTTGTAGAAAAACAACAAAATGTCAACACAGTTCTCTAGCGTTTTCACTCCTGTGGGTTTTTCTTCCTTTTCGTTAAGTAATGGCAACTGTTCAAAGCAGAATAACGTTTGTCATTGTGAGCTCTGTTAAATGAGTAGTCCCTTGCCGCTGGGTGTGGTGAAAGCAGAGAGACTTAATTATCTCTCCTTCTTTTATTCTGAATCATGAAAAGAAGCTTCTTCTTTTCAGAGTCTTAGCGCCTGTATGCATCTGCTTCCCCTGAGTGTAAGGTTCATCGCTGGTGTTTCATCCCCCTGTGTCTGAAGGTGCATCAGTGAACCACCCTGCTTCTTCTAGCTAGGAACCATGGTAGGCAGATCCAGAAACAAGAATGAACAGGCCTTTAGCTGGAAAAATACCCATGGGAAATTTCAAGTAATCACAAACCCCGGTGCAAAACAAAATTAATGTATATTTATTGCGGTTGATCCAGGAGTATTTAACTGCATTCAGGCAATTGTGCAGGTATAGCAGGTTGTTCTACTTTGCAGAAGGAAAGCAAAAGTTTAGGAATGAGGGATATTTATGTTGGAATTGGAAGGATGAGATAAAATCACTATTTGTCCAAATGTTGATAGAAAAGAAAAAAAAAAGGCTTTTGTTTAGGAGGAAAATTTGAGGGGTAGTGAAGATAAAATTTGAGTTTTTGTGAAGACTTCCTGTTAGATGTCATGTTTGAACTTCCATGAAAGCTGCAAATGTAGTCAAATATACAATTTTAAATAATATATCCAGATGTATTCAGCTTTTAAGAGATTATTAATCATGCAGTAAATAAAAGCAATACCTTTAGCTCTAAATGATATAGTCAATAAGATAAGAGAAGAAAAGACTACGGAATTGAGATAACATGGAAGATGGATTATTTTACATTAAGAAAAAATGCCAGTGACTGCCAGGGCCCCTATTCCCAGAGATCACGGTCTGATTATTTAGGGATCAGGCATCGGAATCAGGATTTTTAAAGCTCTCAGGTGACTATGATATGTAGTCTGGCTTGAGAGTCACTTATCTCAGAGACAGTTACACTAGCTATTGACTATGTGTAAAATGAATCAAACATGCTCTGTATTACTATCAGTCCATTGCTAAAGCTTCCTGGATACAGTGGACTTATACAGATTCTTTGTTCTGAATAAAACGGATAGCATGTTTGACAAAAACGTTATTGTTTTAATTTCTACTATGACAATAACCTTAAAAATAAACCTACGACAGTGATATTAGTATTATCCCTACTTTAAAGATAATAGGAAAAAAGATAGAGGATAGAGATAAAACAAAAGAGTCTGTCTAATTCCAGAGTCACACACCTCGAACGTGATGGGTTTGGGATTTAAAGCCAATGTGCCTGATACTGATGCCAGGCCTGCAGGCTGTCCTGTAGGGTTATGCTGCTGGCCTCCTGTGGTCATATCTTGGAACATTATCCTCATCTCAAAGTGACAGCACTCTTCCAGAGAGAAAAGAAATAAAAGTCCAGAGAAAAAGGAAGATCGGGGGGATTGTTAGTACTAACTGTAGTGTACAGTATTTAACATTTTCAAAGCAAATTTTCTTTCTAATTGTCAAGGGAGACAGGGCAACTGACATTTCCTTCTGTAAAGCCAAAGGACAGTTTTCACAGATGAAAAGCACATTTACAAGAAACTTCAATAGGAGGTGGGTTTGGGGACCTCTTTCATGTGGCCTCACTTATTCAACATTTAAACTTGTCAAGTTAAATAGGAGGCACAGGAAATATCTGATATTCCCACACATGGACTAAAATCTGGATAGGACTTGGACTTGAGTATCAGAAGAATTCATTTGCCTTCTGGCTTGTGAGTTGAATCCTGTCCATTAAAACTCTTCAAGTGCCTTATTCTTATATAAATATTCAAAGATTGAGACTGATGAGTTCATAACTACATTTAAAACTTCAATAAATGGTGCTTATGCATTATATCATCACTAATAGATATGTCACAGCACCCAGCATGAGACCACACCCACACAGGTGCTTCTCAAATGTTACTTGATGGTTTGATGATTTTTACATGATTAGAAAACTCAGCACAAAAAGTTGGTCTGTATTACCTTGTACTTAGGGGAATATAAGATTTTGTAAATAAAAGGCATATCTTCTTATGTTCCTTATGTATTTTAACTTTCATAGAA
>NW_017731798.1:1343820-1344916 GCF_001890085.2 Hipposideros armiger
TAATGTAATTCAAAGATAAAGATAAAAACTCTTTGATTTATTTTGGAGGAAACTAGAAAGTAGGATGTCATCAAATATATAAACTTGATACTTTGATTGCACCTAAAAAGAAGAAAAAGGGACTAAAAGCCATTTACAGTAATCAAGACATTGACTGAGGATAGGACCTGGGGATAGAGAGTATATTACCTGTTTAGATAGGATTTCAAATCCCATTTTCTAGTTTGGCTCTAAGTTCTCTTGATGTTTACAGTACAGTGTTCTTTCCAAAGGTCATGGAGTAAATGACTCGTAGTAAAGATGTTCCAGTAAAATTATAAATGGAAATGCTTTGGACTGAATGTTTGTGTCCTTTCAACATTCATATGTTGAAGCTCTAACTCCCTAAGTGTTAGAATTTGGAGGTTGGGCATTTGGGAGGTAATTTGGATTAGATTAAGTCATGTAGGTGCAGCCCTCATTATGGGACTAGTGCCATTAAAAAAAGTAAGAGACAGGAAATCTCTCTCTCTGTCTCCAAGTGCATAGGAGGACATAATGGAAAGATGGCCACCTGCAAATTAAGAAGAGTGCATTGCCAGACACCAAATCTGCCAGCCCCTTGACCTTGTACTTCTCAGACCCCAGAACTGTGAGAAATAAATGTGTGTTGTTTAAGCCACCCAGTCTATTTGGTATTTTGTAATAGCAGCTTAAGACAGGAAGTAAGGCCTGTGTTTGGCAACATAATAACCAAGGTAAAGTTCATCGTTGCTGGGTGCCCATCTATCTCTGTCAAAAGAGCATTTCCCTTCTGATACTCCGTTCCCTATCTGAATTAATTTTTATCAAAGGGTTAACTGAGAGATAAAGTATTAGGCAAGACAAACTTAAGGTCTTTGGCTTTCAAAGGAGATGTCTTTAAATTTAGAAAGTGAAAAGATTTTCAGGGGGGACCATGAAAACATGAAACTATAGTTCAGGTGTCAGGAATTTTGGTTTTGAAATGAAATAGCACTTAAATCCCAGTTTTGACATTCCAAGTTTTATGACCATTAACAACTTCAAATTCTTTGGAGCTGAGTTTTCTTCTCTGAAAAAAAAAAAAAAAAAAAAA
>NW_017731798.1:1352231-1361386 GCF_001890085.2 Hipposideros armiger
TACAGTGCAGTGGTCAGGCCTCTACCCCACCCATGAAGTGGTCTCCCTAACAAGACATGAGACCATCTGGCCCCCTAAAAAATATTTACAACATTATTACTTAAATTCCCCAAACTGTCTTTTCTATCCCTGAGGCAATATTGTAGTTGCCAATTTATGCTGTCTCGTCCCTTCCCCTTCTCCCTCATCCTCACCCCCTCCCAACTAGCAACCATCAGTTTTTCCTCTGTGTCTCTCAATTTCTGTTTACATTACTTGTTTATTCAGTTCTTTAGATTCCACATATAAGTGAGATCATATGGTATGAGAATCAGACATTTCTTTATTCAACAAATAATTCTTAAGTGCCTGCTATGTGTAATTAGTCATCAGAACTTAGATAGTCCAACAATATTAACTATGTATGTGTTTCCATAGGATCAAAAGGCGACTGTCCACTCTCCATGGGACTAGTGCTTGGGGTTGTCATCCAATGTTTGGGGTTAATGATTATGTGGGGCACCAAACTTTTTTGCCCCATCACCTCACACTTTCATGCTTACGAGAAGGTCTGTGGAAATTAGAGAAATGTCTGTGGAATGTTTTTTATCCATTGTGCAAAACTTAGTGACCCACACAAATATCAAATCAGGAACCTTTGATGAATTACCATGGGGATCGAATCATTTGAGTCAACCAGCACAGATAGTTTTACATATTAATAGCTCTATCAGTCTGAAGCACTCAGCTTCATTTAGACAGATTTATCTCTCATTCTTTCTTTTTTTTTTTCCTCTGCCTATTTTCCACATTAAATATATTTACAAGAAAATAGGGTTTATCATCCTTTGGGATCTTGGATTTGTTCCTGACAAAATGTCTCCTGTGTGAAGCAGTGATGCTCTCCTTCTGAGGTCATATGATGCCAAGACATTGTCTAAACAATTGCAATTCTGCAAATAGGAAATGCTGATTTAAGGCAATGCTCTGTAGAATTCAAGATGTTGAATTAATAAATTGTAAAGTCATTTTATAATTACCCAAAATTCATTACTTTTTTTTCACTTTGTGCTGTTTAGACAATGGAATTAGCAACAGCAAAATTTAACAATACAATACTAACAGAGAGAGAAATTTGTGAGTGCAAAAAATGCCTTATACCCACCCAAATTAAAAACAAACAAACAAAAAAAAATGAAACCATGGATGAGAGAACCGCCAAAATAAATACAGAATTGCTTAAGCACAATTTAAAAAATTCCATAGACTTTTTTTGCACTTCAGAGGCTGAGCTTAGCAAAATAATTGCGGTTTGAGTTATACTTCTGTTATCAGAGTTTTACTGAGTTCTTTTCATGAGGAAAAATGGGAACTTACTGAACATTGACTCCGGTGACTAATGTGCATGCTTGTGCTGAATTACCACACTTAAGCACATTTTATTAGGGGACACTTATTCCCCAACTATTGTAACATGAAAGGTAGAAGTTTACCAGAAAGAAAACAGAAAAAGAAATGATGTTTTATTTTACATATCCCAACGGAACAGGGAGCAGTTTAAAGGTACAGAGGTAAAGCATTGCTTGGGAGTCAGCGAGTGGTAATTGCTCCTGTCTTTAAGTAACGGACTGCTTAAAGTGCAAGGATCATGCACTCACTGGCCTAATTTGTATTGCAAGATATTATAAATACATTAGTCTCCTAGGGTAGAAAACTCACAATCAGTATTCTGAGAGGTTCTAAGTGGGGGAGAGAGAGGTTAGATGGTGACAATCTCCCAAGGTAAGAGTGCAGTTACCAACCATATTTGCTCTAGTGGATTGAGATTTAAGGCAGTATTATGTAAAATAGGATGGGAAACCTAATGGTCGAGTGGAAACACGCAGAGACCATACATCGACAATCTCAATCACAAGTACAGGCACATGAGTATACAGGAACCTGACAAATCAGTCTGAAAAACGCTAAAATTCAGTTTGTCTAGGGATTTGAAATCCTTTGGTAGGATGAGGGGAAAACACCTCTTAAATACCCCAATATAGCAAGTGAATAGTTAAAATGTAGACTGACTTCAATGCTGCTGAAAATGTACATATTCTAAACCTATTTTGTGTTTTTTTTCAAGTTGATTAAAGAAAAAGTAATCATTAAATAATCAAGCTAATTATGAAGAGCAGAAATAATTACTTTGTTGTCAGTGGTTCTTATATTTTGTAAGGCATAGACACAGCTTTGGTTGCCTCAGGGAACAGGGTTTTATGGTAAAAACCACAAGGAACAGAGGAAATGGATTCATCAGAAGTTGGGGAGATGTGGGCACAATTCAGGGTACCCTAGCTGTTCCACAGGCATTTCTGGTTTCAGATTTCTGCCGCCTCCGCTTCCCTTCTGTTTTCCTTATTTTTCACTTTTTTGCCTTTCTATTGCTCGGCTCTGATTATCATTAGTGCTGTTGCCCCATGGCCTCTGCTGGGTCCCTTTTAACTATTCTACTCTAGTCAATCTTCTTGTGTGTGCCACGGTCAGACTCCCATGTAAAAAATATGATTGCATGGGCCAGTCCCTTGTGTATAGAATATCTCCATTCTGCAGAGTTTTCCTGCAGAGATCCTCACTGGGTACTTTGGTTCAGGTAATAATTCCCAAAGCCATCAGTTTTGACAGAGAAGGCAGTGGGACATGGTACACAGCACCATTACCTCAATGTCAGGGATCCTTTGCATTGTGATTCACTTTGCCCTGAGAACTCTTTCCTAGATCCCTATATGTCTTACTTGCTCAGCTCCTTCAGGTCTTTGCTCAAATATTCTTTCCTTAGTGAGATCTTCCCTGCCCACCCTATTTAGAATTTAACTCTCTACTTTTCTAACATGCTCCCATGCACAAGCAATCCCTATTCTTTTCTTCTTCTTTTTCTTTATTTTTCTTCTAAATATCTACCAACATCAGACAAACTATATAGTCTTCTCATTTACTTTTTATATTGTCTGTCTTCTTCTGCTAGAATATAAGTTCCACAAGTATAGGAATTATTTACTTTTTTCCCCCACTACTGGCTACGCAGAGCCTAGGACACTGCCTGCCACATGGTAGCCACACAATAAATACTTAACAATTGAACATATCCACATTGAAGAGGTGCTGCAGCAAAAATTAAAGATGGAACTAATGTAGGAAAACAGTGACTACAAGTCCCAGTATGTTGTAGCAAACTTAGAAATTGAATAGTCCAAATAGGAGGAGGAGGTAGAGGTCCCCAGGAAGAAGATTTTGGAAAACAAAATTCAACACAATATTTGACTGGATATCAAATTTAGGGGGGAAAGAATGAGTCTATGATACACTGCCAAAAAACAAACAAACAATAAAAACAAAAAAGAAAGAAAGAAAAAAAACATAAAACAAGTAGGAACTTTGGGGAAAAAAACATAAAAGAAAGGGACATAATCAAAATATACAATAGTACAGGCTCTGCTAAGCACAATAATACTTTTAATATTGAGTAGGATATGCTTCCATACTCCATATTTTCCATCTCTGCTTGTATGTTTATTTCACTTTGTTGAGAAAAGGTATAGACATATTGTGTATGTGTGTTGCTTTATTAAATGTTTCATGCAATTCTTCTTGAGTTTGTAACTGAGATAATGCATGCAGTTAGTTGATCTGAATTTCTTTTATGGATATGAAAAATTTATGAAAGAAGTGAATTTAAATAAATAATAACCATATGGGTCTGATAATTAAGTTTGTGAACTATCCACCATGCACTTACATGGTGGAAAGCTTTATATATATAAAATTCCATGTAAAAAAATTTCTGGTTAAGAGGAATTATTCAGTATATGTATGTGAATTAACACACAGGCCTACTCAAGTGTCCACCATCTGCAGTCTCAACCATCTAAAAGATAGCAAAATATCAGGAAAGAAGCAATTATGATTCCTCATCTATCACAATAAATGTCATGAAATCCATTCACTTTACGCAGAGTCCATTAAGTTGTACTTTATCTACATTTATTTTAGTCACAATTCGAATAAACGTGGTTATCTGATTTCAAGATAATTAAAAGAAAAATCTTAGAGACAGTCATGACAGCACTATAACCAGTAGTGACAACTTGATCCTGAGTCATCAGTGAAAGGTTAAATTGTTTTCAGCTTCTTTTGTTTCAAAAAAATTGATAAAATACCTAAAAAGTTTTAAGAAAGATTTTAATTCAAAGGACTAGCCTTTTAACCCAAGTTGTTGTTGCTTTAATGTACAGATATATGGTCAGTGGAAATAAAGTCACCACCACCACCACCAATAATCATTATTAGCTTCATCATTACTAACACTTAACAAACTTCTGTTTGCAAGGCACAACAGGAATGACTTCACATGCTAACTTAATTAATCTGACAACAACCCTACAACCCTAGGAAGATATTACACCCATTTTCAGATCAGAAAAATAAAGTTCAGAAAAGAATAGGACAAAGAAAGAAAGAAAAAAGAGAGAGAAAGAAAGAGGGAGGGAGAGGGAAGGAGGGAAGGAGAGAGAGGGAGAGAGAGAGAGGACTTGCCCAAGTTCTCACTATCTCAGATTCTGTGGTAAGTCTTTAATGTTATGTTCTCCTTCTAAGCCTATGCTTGTTGCTCGCTCCTCATCTTACTTTTTACTTTTTCAGTTGATTCTCGTCATACGCATAGGTTGAATTAGTATCTCTATATATAACTTACACATTTATAAACCAATCAGCATCTGCTTCTCAAAACTCTAGATTCATATATCTAATGCCTACTGAAATCTTCTCTTGAATGTCAATTTAAGGCATCTGAAACTCCATGTATTCCAAACTGAGCTCCATCATCTTCCATTAGCCTCTGTGCCTCTTGCAGTGTCCCTCACCTCGGTGGCTGGCTTTCCCTTCCATCCCGCTACACCAGCCAAGAGGCCAGTAATCAGTCTGACAGTCCTAACAGGTTCTTCTCCCTCTTACCCCATCCACCAGCAAGTTACATCAAATATTACCTTCTTAATATATTCTCTCCATCTCCACACCACCTCCTCCAGTTTAATCTACCATGCAATAGATTCCTTACTCAATTACAATCACCTCTTAACTACTATTCTTTTGCTAGTCTACATCCTCTTTAATTTAGTCTCCAGATTTTATTATACCAGAGTAATCTTTTTTTTAAGTGTATTTAATCATGTCTCATCTCTGAATAAACAAAGCTTTCTATTTCTCTTAGGATAAAGGCGTTATTTGTCCTCACAGCCCACAAGGATCTGCATAGTGCTGGCTTTGTCTGCTTCTCTAGTTTTATCTCACAATGTCTTCCTCTATCTTTGCTCTCCAGGCATTCAGGTCTTTCTGTACTTTTTCTTTATCTTGTTCTCTCTCACCATGAGATATTTTTTCTTGCAATGTGGCCAGAATCTATCATCCTTCCTTATCTAGTTAACTCTTCTCCTTTTTTCAGTTTCAGCACAATAACCTATTCTTCATCGAAACCTTCCTTCATCTTCCTCAATAGGTCAAATTCCTCTTTTATGAAAATTCATACCACATACCCCTCTTTTGTTTCACTTCCTCCATTTGAATTTTTACATTTATTTGTATATTATTTTATATGTTTGTAATCCCTTCTAAAGTGTAAAGTCTATGGAAGAGGGACGATCTCCTTTTACTCACCACTTGCCATGGTCTGAATGTCTGTGTCCCTGCCAAATTTATATGTTAAAATCCTAATGCTTCAATGTGATTTTATGAGGAAGTGGAGCTTTTGGGAGGTGAGAGAAGGCGCAGAGAGAATTCAGACATCTGCAGCCTGAAAAAGGACCTTCTCGGACATGGAACCTGCCAGCACCACAGTAGTGAACATTCCAGCCTCCAGACTTGAGAAATAGATTTCTGGTGTTTATAAGCCACCCAGTCGACGGCGTTTTGTTACAGCATACTGAGCATTCCAACTATCTTTTTTATAGTACCTATCACATAGAAGGTGCTCAATAATGATTTCAATGTTGATGAAAAAAATCAGACTTTGACAATCACACATTGCTTATTTTAAGCACTTTCCAAGAAGACAGATTAAATGAGTGTTTATAACTGACTATAGATTTAGGCAGTTGATGTATTGATATGTGCTGACATCAATAGTATTGATGAATTATTAATAAGGATTGTCCATCTTCAAGAGATACTAAAACAAAAAAGAGAGAAAAAAAAAGAAATAAGGAAGCCATAGATAAGGCAGGAAAATGAGAATCTTATTTCCTAGCATTTACATGTCTGTCTTCCTTTATTTACTCTCTTACAAATTCTCAGTCTAATCTTACTATCAGTTTCCACATCAGCTGCTCAGAAGAACATACGCCTTTCTTAGCTGTTTCCTGAAAACATCACATTTCAATTGGGACGCAGAGGGCAATTAAAGGACTCTGAAGCTTCATCTCTGGTTTTGATTTAATTATTTCTTGTTGTTCTATAAATAGGTGTGTAAAATAATAACAGGCAAACAAAAATAAATAAAAATTAACTCTTTGGAAGCATAGTGCTTTTGTATACAAAAAGTTAATTTAAAACAGTACAAAAATTTGACTCAACTCTACAAAGTTCTTGTAATAACATGTGAGATATTTTTGTCCAAAAACATAAAAAAAAATACCCATTCCAATGAAAAATAAAGTTTATAACCAGTCTGTCTTTTTTAACATTTGTTATTGAATGCTACTACAGTTATCAGTTCATGAGCTCTGAATTAAGTGAATGTAAGGGAGGCCATGTCAAGTGGATTGGGATAAATTTAATAATCTAATATAAAGATGTTAATATAGATTCAGAATATCCAGCCAGTGATTTAAGAAAATTTATAAATTGTAGTGAAAGTGGGGAAAAAAAGAATGGAGGTTTGGTAAATTGCTTTAATTGACTAAAAAGAAAAACAAACAACAACAAAAAAAAAACAAAACAAAAAAAAAACATTTTTTTTCTTTTTGAGATAACTTTTTAAAGTTCTTCAGATTGTTTTGGTAAACATGAAAAACATTCCAATTTATGTATCCTGTGTCCCCCAAACAATACAATTGTTTAAACCTCAGTTCTGAATTATCTTTATATAAGTGTAAATTGGCAGACTTGTCCTGGAACACTTAACAATTAAATTCATTTATACATTATGTGTTTTGTAGGAAGACATTGTTTTGTAGTGGAAACCCCTTTGGACAGGGCTAGGGAGATCCCCCAGATTGGTGAGACCAACTTATACGCTAACTTGTGAACCTGGAGAATGAGAAAAATAGTACATTTATCATAGCATAAATGAGCAGATGAAATGAGAATCGTCTGAGAAGATATATGGCATGTAGTAGAAATTCCATAAAAACTAGTTACTTTTTGGGCCGGCCGAGTGGGGATGGTTAAGAACTGGCTTGGGACGCCAGAAGGCCCCGGTTCGGATCCCACATATGAGGGCCAGTGACACTGCCCTCTACAGCTAAGATGCTGATCAACAGCTCAACCTGGAGCTGGGCTGCAGTGAATTGCTGGCGACAGCGTAGGCTGCAGCCCCTGCTGCAGTGGGTTGCCATGGGCTACCGTGTGTAGCCAACAGCCAGCAGCCAGTGTGAGCAGGCAGCAGCTGCAGTGAGTGGCCGTCCAGAAGCCGGCAACTGATCTGCCTTGCCCAGGAGGAGTGCAATGATGGTGCCAACTTGGGCCAGTGAAGCAACGCCCTCCACAACTAGACTGAAGAACAAAACAACAGCAACTTGTCTGTTCCCCTTCCCCCAATTCCCCAGTGCTGTTCCCATCCCCCAATTCCCCAATTAAAAAAAAAATCTTAAAAAAAACCCAAAAACTAGTTACTTTTTTTTCTCTTAGTATTATTCTCTGAGAGATAATTGTATTAGAATGTGGGTTAGATAGCTTCTTTCATGTAAAATCATGAGTCAAAATTAAAAGCAACACTTCATAGAGGTCAACCAAAAGACATTTTCCAATTAATATATACACAGTATTATCACTGTAATCAATTCCAGTTACACAAAGGAAAATGCTACTTTTGCATAAAAATGCTCTTGAAGCATAAAAAAGAGCTACAATTAGAGCAATCATCTCTGAAGCTAGATTCATTTTTCTTTCATCAAAAACAGAGGTTCTCCTGAAGATTAAGAAAAAAATGACATTACTAGACATAAAGGAAAGAAGGAAGAAAAGAATGAAGGGAAGAGATATGAGGCATTAGGCGATTTTATTCCCAGCTCTTCCACTTGGGTTTCTCAGTAACCTCACAGTGCCAATTTCCTAATTTTAAGCCCATGATATCCTGCATATCATAACATTTATGAGGTGAAAAGAGAAAAATAAAATTATTTCTGCGGTATTAAAGATATCCTGAAAATTAAAAAGGCCATTATTACATCGTCTTTGCTGCTTATTATATTTCAAAAGCAAAGCAATCATGGTTGTATGAAGTTTTCTTTGCACATGCGAAAATGAGTTCTAAACTTTTCTCTCAATATGAGTCAATATTAATACAATTACTTTTTACTATGGGGACTTCAAAGTCAAGAACAGAACATACATAACATTAGTGTCTCGCTCTGATTCTCAATGTTTTATCTATAAAAATAAGCCACCAAAGTGACAAAGAAAAAAAAAAACTGAGGAGAAATGAAAGAAAAAATAAGTTAAACTAGGGATTGAGATATACAGATGGAATTTGATTTAGCTATAATGAGAATGAAAGAATTGTAGGTATAGGGAGAAAACAGCCCTCAAGAGACATACATACAGAAACCAAAACACATGTACCAAAAGTAGCACAGAAACTGCACCTGTCTAACGATAAAAATAACTTTTACTAAAACACAAAAACTAAACAAAAATTTAGGAATATACTTTTTGTATCTAACTAGAGGCAATTTGATGTGAAATTTTAGAACATAATTCATATTTTTATTTATTTATTTATTTATTTAATTTATTTATTTTTAAAGATTTTTATTGGGGAATTGGGGGAAGGGGAACAGACAAGTTGCTGTCTTTTTGTTCTTCAGTCTAATTGTGGAGGACGTTGCTTCACTCTTCCTGGGTGAGGCAGATCAGTCGCCGGCTTTTGGTCGGCCGCTCATGGAGGCTGCTGGCTGCTCACACTGGCTGCTGGCTGCTGGCTACAC
>NW_017731798.1:1364296-1367656 GCF_001890085.2 Hipposideros armiger
GATGTACAGGATGAAATCTGACTGAAGGGAGTAATACACCCAGGCAAACACACACACACACTCTCACACACATTTATATATTCAGAAACACACACACACACATATATATGTAAATACATGCGTACAAACAAGCACATATACAATATACATATGTATTCCAATGACCAATATTTAGGCAAGGGGAAAATCATTTTCTTTGTGGTCACACTGTGTTGTGCGGTCATCAAAACACCCTTTATTGTCAATTCCCTTCCAGGTCATTTCAGCAGCTGTTGGTACCCTGCTCATATATTGTTATGTCTCTGGAGCTCCCCTATACACTATGGCTTTCTGTGTCTCTCTCTATGAGGGCTTTCTCTCTCTCCTGAGCCTGCTTGTTGCATACAAAGTGGACTAGACACAGACCCACTAATGCCTCAGGCACAACTTGTCAGCCAACTAGAGACCAGAGCTTGTGTGTAACATGCCAGCTTCCTTTCCCTTAGTGAGACAATTCTGTTTTGCTCTCTATAGTACCTTGGAGGGTTCACCCACGGAGACACACAAATAGGTAAACCTATTCATTAATATAGTCTGCCCTGGTCTCCTTCCCTTCTCTGTCTCACTTCTGTACCCTCTCACTGTACCTCTCAAAGAAACCATTTGCACTCAACATCTTGTCTAGCAGTCTGCTCTTGCAGAAACCAAGTTATGATGGTCATACATAATAAAAGATGGTGGGTTTTAGAATAGGTCTTCAGAAGAGAATTGGACATTTTAGATCACAAAATTCAATGCAAAAATAAAACTATATACAGCTTTGTTGTTGCTGTTGCTTTGTCACCACTGTTTTGCCAAGGCTTTTACCCTCTGCTCATCCTTCCTGTGGCTCTGATGTAGCATGGCAGCCTGGCACTCGGGAAAGAGCATCAGAAGACACATAGGCAGAGAGAGGTACACTCATAATAACCTGGCTCCACCACTAGTCAGTCTCCTAGCCTGTCAGAGCCTCAGTTTCTTCATCTGTAAAATAGGGGTAAGACATCTGCTTTTCCAACCTCACAGGCTTTTTGCAAGCCTTAAGTAAGATCCTTTTGGGGAAAGTATTTTCTATGTAGTAGCTTTGGCGAGAACAAGAAACTGGTGTCAAACTTATGCCAGAGTTTTGATCTCCACCTCACACGTCCTTTGCTGTTAATGTGTTTATGTATTTGATAATTTTACCTAATATGTTTCAGAGTTCCAGGTGCTGAACTTCGGGATTTGAACTTCATAAATATTATATATTCAGCTATGAATGCACAAAAGACTGACAGTGAGCAGTCCCTGTGGTGTTGGGGGAAAAGTACAATTGGTATTTCCCTCATGGAGGTCTCTGCACCAGCAAGAGCCCCAGCTACAGTTCTCCCACAAAGGAACCTGCCTAACACCACATGTCTTTTCATAATACCTGATCAGTCAGGAAGTTCAAAGCATATAGCGCTGTCATTTAAAAGCAGATGGAGGGGAGGGCTCTGTGACCACACCATTTTGGAGCTGGAAATTCTTGCTTTCTCTAGAAGCAGCCATCTGGAATCACTATTGCTAAAGTGGAGAGATCTGACTACAAGCATCTATTTGCAGGAGAAACTCCTGACAGCTTTTAAAGGAAACTTTCTTCTCCAGAGCCAAGGCCTGACTGGTTTACCTTTGGGAAATAAACCCAGGTACAAAGATGGGCTCTCTATCAGAGAAAAAAAAATGAAAAGGAGAAATGGAAACACATTTGATTGGGATTTTTTTTTCATTATTCAAATCATTTTAAAATAAAATGAAACTTTTTCTAACTTCTTTTTTAAAGATTACAGAATATGGTTTTCTTCCACAGCAGAGAGGGAGAAATCAAGCTCAAGTTACAAAGCGAGGAAAAAGATGAAAGTTTAGAAAGCCTTAGAACTTTGCTGACTTACAGGCAGGAGGCTGGGGAAAGGCTGAAAGACAGGAAACAGTGATTACTATTTGTGCTCTATTTCATAGTTTCCACTTTGGTTAAAGTAACTGGAAGGAAGCAAGTGATTAGGTTACTTGTGTCATCGCTTACATCAGTAGTTTTATTTTTGAAAAAGCAAACATCATTACCCTTTCTTATTCAAGGAGAATGAGAATGATTGCCCAATTTTATTGTGTCACAAGCTAAACTTTTTGTTTTGTTACAAAGTAGGGGAATACTGAACTATGCTTTGGTGTTCACAGTAGTTTGATCATAGAGGCAGTAGTGAATTTAGTATTAGAGAGCACAGGTTACAGATCACAGTAAACAAAATATCATCTCCGGAACTCTATCTTCATGACCAGTTTTGTTCATCTCTGTTCTCCTACGTGAATTCTCATGGTATCAATGAGGAATATCCTTACAAATGCAAAATCTTTCATACAGAATTTTTCCTCTTCCTCTCTCTCTCTCCCTATATGAATTCTATTCATCCTTTCAAAAAATGCTCTGATCATGTTCCTTTTTTAAAAACAAAATAAAACAAAAATGTGCTGAGCACCTACTATGTACTAATCATTGGACTGGACTTCATATTCATTAATTTACATTCATGTGAAGTACAGGTTATTACCTGCTTGTGCAGGTAAATAAACCATTTCCTCTTCTCCTGAATTCATCCACCACTTAGAGTTGGCAGCACAAAAATAAGTACTTAGCTGTGTATTGTTTAATCATTGTTTCCAGTGTATTTATCTTTGTTTCAAACAGGGGTTTCAAGTCTCTTGAAGAGTGACACCTTATGGAATATTGAGTAGAAGCTCACTAAATGCTTCTAGATGGTTACATCTCAGGTTCATCACATGATAATTCAATGTGACTTCAGTCTACGCTTAAGATCAAGAAAGCTTGATTTTCAGTGACCAGGAAATGAAACAGGCATAGGCTAATATAGAGCCCCATTGTGAGCTGTATGACTTCAGTATAAAATATAATCTGCTTTTCTGTTTCATTTTATTGGACTAATGGAAAGGAAAGGTTGTGGTATCCAAAAGAAGCTGTGGTTCATAATCATAACTATGTAAAGAAAAAAAAGATCTTGACTCACTCCCTATGTACCGTATATATCAGTGTTTCTCAAACTACCTGTGTAAAAGGCTAGTTCCCCCTCACCCTGCCAATTCCTTCTGGGGTGATGTTTTTATAAAATACATTAAAAATGAATTACTACAAAAATAAAAGGTAAAAAGAGAAATACAAAATATGTTTCATTTTTTTAACCCTCAGATTCAATGGACAAAATTTACCTTGCCTAATTGTAATGAATGCTTCCTCTAAATCTCCAAACAACCTTGTCACTGACTGCTAACAGAGAACTTGTACACTAACCCTGTCTGCAGACCACACTTGGA
>NW_017731798.1:1373896-1376618 GCF_001890085.2 Hipposideros armiger
ATTGAGCTGTTGTTCAGCATTTAGCTGTAGAGGGCAGTGTCACTGGCCCTCATATGTGGGATCCAAACCGGGGCCTTCTGGCGTCCCAAGCCAGTTCTTAACCATCGTGCCACTCGGCCGGCCCCATAATTCATATTTTTAAATTGCAATTCTGCAAATAGAGGAATACCTTTTTTGGTTCTTGTTTGTTCTGATGCCAAATAGAATTTAATGAAGGGTCAAATCCACCCTGTAAGTCCCCACATTTCCAACTCCAAGTCTATAAACCATTACAGTCTTATATTTAAACATCAGTATTAAAATAGACTTTTCTTCAACTTTAGCATAGGTATGTGTTTATTTTAAGTAAAATGAAATGAGATATATTCATGTATTTCTTCACCTATATTATGAAACTTCTGTGAATTATTTTCGGATCCTTTAGTATCCTATTAATTGTGTAACTATGTTTAAATTAGTTAAATGCTCTTTCCAAGGAACAACTGCTCTCTCTGGTTATCTGTGGTGATATGGGTTGGTTTATCAATTATTTACAGAGACACTTCTTATCTCAGCATTTAAGTCATCAAGTCTCAGGGAAAAGTTAAATCTTATCTGGGAAACTACGGCAGCTCTTGTGGCCCAATAGTCTGTAGAATCTTGCCATTCTGGACATTGTTTTTCTCTGTCTCTGCTTCTGTCTGTTTTTATCTATTTTCCTTCCATCTGGCAACTTCTGTAGTCATGTAAAATGACTATGTAAAAGTCATTTACTTTTACATAGCTTTGTGGCATTTGCATACTCTCTCCTGGCATATTTTTTCAGTTTCTGTGATATCCATAGGCCTCCACCAGTGTTTGTGTGTGTGTGTGTGTGTGTGTGTGTGTGTGTTTCTAATTTAAAAAAATTGTAAGAGAAGAAATATTTTTATCAAATAATCATCATCTTGGTAGGACTTGCACCAGACCCTAAAAATAGCTGCCTATACCTCAGGTACTAGTCTCATTCAACTCCATTCAGTTGAGACTATGTTCACAGTGTCACATGGTATAACCCATGGAGACTTAGGTATAAAGAATGGTCTGCAGTTGTTTTACCAGAATGAACCTGAGGGTGTGGTGACCACTCATGGATATGGCCTAATATAGTGGCATTTACATATTTCATGAGTTCTAAACACTTTACACATTGATATTACCATGCTATATCATCTACATAATTTATGGAAAATTCTGCTTTGTCACCTAGATGTCCTTGAAGTTAAAAGCACTTAGGAAAACACTGTACTGTTTTGTATGTTTAGCATTACACTAAGAAGTAAGCTATGAGATATCTACTGATCCCATTCATATGAGTTAATGCAACTTTCTCCCGATTGTCAAGTTCATTACAATTGACATTACAGTATTGGGTCGTTGGGAAAGTCATGACGTATTTTTGCATCGAAAAACATAGAAAAATATGTCATGACTTTCCCAATGACCCAATATATTACTTTTGACCATTTTATTTTAGTATTGAATTAATAAGTTAAGATCTGTGGAAAAGATCTTAATAAATTGTATTGTGGCTAGTTCATTCTTATGTTGAGGGGAAAAAATGAACAAATGAACATGTAAACAAAACACAATTATTTTATAAAGCTTTAGTTAGCCCATACTTGTAATTACATAATTACCTGTGATTACAAATCTATAAAAGTGACTTGATAGTTTTAGAAAATCCAATAACAAAGAATACAAGCTCCACCAGAGAAATAGTAAACAATAATATATACATATATATATATGTATATATATATATATGCATGTGTGTGCGTGTGTGTGCATATATATATATATTTTTTCTTTTTTTTTTTGCCTGGTATAGTAAAGGTTACACTCATAAGAATAGGCCAGGGAAAACATAATGAATATAGAATCAGTTGCCAAATCCTAGCAGTAAAACTTGTCCAAATAATGTTAATCAAATAGGAGATAAAGGATAGAAATATATGTACATTTAAGGGAGATTTTGGTAATTTTCTGGAGAGTAAAATGGCTAGAAATGTTGCAAGAAGTTTTGTGATATATACAGGGGCTGCCAAAAAAATGTATACAAGTGGACTCTTTGGTCAATGTTGCTCAAGCAGTAGTTTACCATAATCAGAAGTGTCTGGACACTGATGATAACCACTTTGAGCACCTCTTGTTGTTGCAGAAGTCAAATGTGACTTGTATTCATCTTTTGTTATCGGTATATATTATTACAATTTTAATACAGTTTTCCTTTCTTAAAATGTGTATACATTTTTTGTCACCTTCTGTATATAGTGTATTAACTAATTGTGATAACTTTTTTTCTAAGTATAAAAATAACATATTGTCATTGTAATAAATGTAGAAAATGTGGGAAATGAATATAGAAGAAAATAAAATTAAAACAACCTACTCTCAGGTATAATCAATTCCAGGCTATATATATATATATACTACATATGATATTGCATCTACAATTTTGAACCTTTTTAAAAACTCAACATTAGACCATAAGAATTTCCTTATGTCATCAAGAACACTTTGTAAATATATTTTTAATTATTCCATATTTCAATAAGGTGACAGTTTTTGACACATTTCATGTTTTTGACTATTGGTGAAATTAATCTGTTTCATGTTGCTATTCATTTATATTTCTTTTTGTGAGAATTTTTCAATCATGCAATTTGCCCAGTTTTCCACTGGGTTAATCAATAATTTTTTT
>NW_017731798.1:1383283-1398776 GCF_001890085.2 Hipposideros armiger
TTCCTTTTCTTTCAAATAAACCTGAAATAAAGGAGAAGAAAAGTAAGAATATTTTGCTCATTTACTTCTAAGTATTGAATATACATATATACATACATATATATATATATATATATATATATATATATATATATGAATTAATTATATGGGCTTTAATATTTCCTGGTAAGTGTTAACTGCCTTAGTAGAATGTAGAACATGCAATTTGTAACAATAAACAATGAAATTGTAAAAATAGTTATTCATTTCACTTTTGTTAGGTGATAAGAAAAATCACATATGTGATTTTTACTGGATTTGTTAACATGCAGTATTTCAATAGCCATAAAACAAACTAAATATATTGCAATAAACATGTAATGAATATGCTATATTAGAACAGATGTTAGAGATCATCAAACGACAAAGAAATTGGCAGGGGGGAATATGGCAAATGTAACAAAGGACAAAGAAAGTGTGTGAGGGGGTGTGCATGGAGAATCTAACATCAATAATATTTCTGAGTTCATGCCCTTAGAAGTAAATTGTGAACATTCAATTCTTTATCCTACTGATATAAACCATTATATAAGCCTTGATATATAGAAATTGAAGGCCACATGGCATTTATGTAAAAAGTTAGCAAGCAGAAACCAGCTCTCTCTCTCTCTCTCAAAAAAAAATGAGTACCTGCTATTAGGTGAAAAAGGCAAGAAGAATGGTAAATTATTATTTGTTTTTTTCTTTTTCATGCTTTGAGCATTAGCAGGAGGAGCAAGCTCCTCCAATGACTGAGAAATGTAAATCGGTCAATAAGGGATGAACAGAAAACAAAAACATAAAAACAAATTGTAAAAACATGAATTTCAAATAAGTCTCTGGTGAAGCATTGAAACATATTGCAATATGTTGGGAATTTCCAATTTGCTAATATTTTCCCTTGTTCACATTTTCTTCTATAGTACAGCAATAAGTATTTCAGTGTTGACTAAAGAAGTGAGTCAAAAATAATATAATTCAAGAGTGAGTACAAATCTTCACATGAAAGACATAATGAGAACTCCCTTGAGGTGATACTAAGAGTCACATTCGTGCTCCTTATATTCAATTTAAGATTACATCAGAGAGGTGTGTGTGCCTTTGGGAGCCTGAGTAAGGCCTCATCTTGGTGCCTTCCTTCACACTGATAAAACTTCAGTTCCTCCACAACTGGCACTAGTCTGTGTGCCATTTTAATGAGCCCGCCTGGTTAACTGGCAAGCAACTGAAAGGCTCCTTTGATCTTAAGGGACAGCTGAAGGAGGTAGTGGGAATAAACAAATCTTTGGGGGAAAAAAAGCATTAGACTTCTGGACAAGTGGTGAAGTAGGTAAACATTGTGCTTATCTCCACCCATGACCACATCAAAATTACAACTAAGCTACAGAACAACCATCACTGAGAACTGCCTGAACTCTAGCTGAAAAGGAGTCCTATAACTAAGGACAGAAGCCACATTGAGACTGGTAGGAGCGGCAGAGATGCTGCAGAACAGGTTGGTCCCAAGTCCATGTGTGGCGATTAAAAATTAGGAGGGATATCTCAGCTTTGGAGGTCTCCTGGGAGGAGCAAGTCATCTCAGCCCCACAGCTGACTCCCCACTCCAGGGTTCCAGTGCCGGGAAGAGAAGTCCCCATAACTTCTAGCTGTGATACAAATGGAGATTGTGGGTGCTTATCCATGGAAACCTAAAACTACTTCAAAGGGATATGTGCATCCATATGTTCACTGCAGCATTATTACAATTGCCAAGATATGGAGGCAACCTGGGCATCCATCAATGGAGAATGGATAAAGAAGAGGTGGTACATATATACTCTCACAATGGAATATTATTGGGTATTTGGAAATGTCATGACGCATGTTTGCAACAGATGGTGCTAGTTCATTTTTGGAAGTACTAGAGTCATTCGCATCTATGTTATTCCTCTGTCATTTGACAGCTGACAGTTCTAGCTTCATTCTAAAAAAGAAAATTGAGCAATTTGGTTGAGTTTTGGAGATTTTACAAGTTGAAGATGGAAGACCAAACTGTACATTTTCACCATATTTTACTGTTTTACTTCCATAAAGGGAAGAACGAGCATCAATCTTGTGAAAAGTTGCATAAAGTTTACAGTGACAATGCTCTTCAAGAACGTCAGTGCCAACTATGGTTCACGAAATTCCCTGCTGGTGATTTTCATCTCAACGACTCTCCTTGGTCAGGGAGGCAACCAAGGTTGATGACGACAAAATAAAGGCATTGATCATGTCAAACCCACATTCATGACATGAGAGATTGCGGAAACATTGAACACCCATCATTCAATCATTCATGACCACCTGAAGAAGCTGGGATATGTAAGCAAACTCAATAGTTGTGTTCTGCATGAATCAAAAAGTTCATTTGATGGCGCGTATAAACATCTCCGATATGTTCATTAAACATGAGGAAAATGATCCTTTTTTGAAGCGAATGATAACTGGTGATGAGAAGTGGGTTGTTTACAACAATGTGGTGCACAAACGGTCTTAGTCCTGACGTGATGATTTGCCTCAAATGACATCCAAAGCAGACATTCATGAGAGGAAGACTGTGCTCTCAGTGTAGTGGGATTTTAAAGGTGTTGTGTTTTTCGGGCTCCTACCAAGGAACCAAACAATCAATTTGAATGTGTACTGTCAGCAATTGGACAGTTTGAATGAACCCATCATCCAGAAATGTCCAGAACTTGTTAATTGTAAAGGAGTTCTGTTCCATCGTGACAATGCGAGACCACACACAAGTTTGATCAGCCGTCAAAAATTATTAGAGCTTGAATGGGATGTGTTGCCATACCCACCATACTTGCCTGACCTTGTGCCATCAGACTTCCACTTGTTTTGCTCTCTTCAAAACTCCTTGTGTGGTATAACGTTCAATACAGATGAGGCTGTAAATCAGCACCTTGTTCAGTTTTTCATAAATAAAGACAGGTCCTTCTATGAACAAGGAATTCTGAAGCTCACTGAAAGATGGCACAAGGTTATCGAACAAAATGGGCAATGCATCATTGATTGATCTTTGTTCTTTATATAAATAAATGACCTTTGAAAACACAGACAAAATATGGCATGACTTTTCTGAAGACCCAATACTCAACCATAAAAAAGAATGAAATCTTGCCATCTGCAACACCATGGATGGACTTGAGGGTCATATGTTGAATATAGAAAGTCAGACAGTGAAAGACAAATGCCATGTGATTTATTCTATGTGTGGAATTCAAAGAAAAATAAACAAACAAACAAACAGGAACAGACTCACACAGAGAACATTTTGATGGTTGTCAGATGGGAGGGGAGTTTAGGAGGGTGGGTAAAAAAGGGGAAGGGATTAAAATGTACAAATTGGTAGTTACAAAATAGTCATGGGGGTGTAAATATAGCAAAAAATAGTCAATTATATTGCAATAACTGTGTATGGTGTCAGATAGGGACTAGATTTATCAGGTTGATTACTTCATAAATTACATAAGTGTCTAATCACTATGCTGTATACCTGAGACAGATATAATATTGTATGTCAAGTGTAATTAGAAAAATAAAAAAAATATTTAAAAAAATAAAAAAGAAATGTGACCAGAAAATCAGTAATAAAACAATTTTTAAAAAAGCAAAAAATAAAAAGGATTACATCAGTGAGTAGAAATTAGATAGTTTCCTTTCTACTAACAGTCTTTGTTGTCTGCTTCTGAAAGATTTGTTTTCAGGAAAAGAGATACTGCTATTGGTATAGATCTTCAGTTTTGAAGACCATCTTGTCACCTGTTTGGAACAGAATTGTTTTAGGTGATCTTTTAAGGATATTTAAACTTTGAATTTAGAAATAAAGGGTATAAATTAAGTTTCCTTTAAAATAAACATAGAAACATGTATTGCAATTTAAACACCTTAGTCAATCTCCAAGAATGACTCTTGTTCTAATAATTTAGGCTAATATGAATGTTCTTCTTGAAACTTTTGCATAATCACATATTTTGAAAAATAAGGAAGCTACTTTTAGAAAAGAAAAAACATAGACATATGCTTTGTATATGTAAGTGATTAACAGCGTTTTGCTTTGAATATAGTGTATTTATATTGACAAATTTACAGTTTCCTACATGATTTATGACACTCTAAATACTCTAAATACTGCCATTTCAACTTACATTTTAAAGCTCTGTGAAGAAAAAAACCACCAACAGTATTATATAGCTTTGCTTATCAAAATTGATACTGTTGGTAGGTGGTTACTTCTTATTAGGTGGTGTTTAACATACCAAACATGGAACTAGTTGCTTAATGTACATGAACTCATTTAGTTTATTTATCACTACTTTTAAACACAGGCAACTTCATGTAATAGAAAGAGGGCTGGGGAAAGGCAATGAGAAAATCTGGGTTCCAGTTAGTGTGCAGGCGTAAGTGAGGTTGAATGGAGAAGAGTATAAGAAATAGCCAATCTAGTTTATTGAATTGGTCATTCACATGGAATTTGAAAGTACTCAGGATAGTGAAATCCTTAGAAAGTGGCTTACAATCTTTCTTTACACTCAAGTTCTATGATACCATATAGAAGGTTGTGAGCCAAGATTTATACTTTTTATCAAATACGGAAGAGAATTTAGGGATCTATAAATGGTAGAGGAAGATAGCAATGTGTGTGTTTTCAGCCAGTGCAAAGGAAATACTTGGAAGAGAGTAATTAAGTAAAGGGTTGAACAGCAAAGTATGAAAATACTGTGATGGGGAGTAGATAGGAATATTGAGATTGTAACCAGACAAAGACTTGTTTGAGTGATGACCTGAAATGATGGAAAAATGAATTTGGTTTTCAAATATGACTCCTGAAATGTGCCTTCACTACAGATGTCCAAAGGGCAATCCACGGCTTGGAGACAGCAGAGTCTGGGGGCTGGCGCATGGCTGCTAAAACTGGTAGAAAGTTGGCTCTACCTCTGCAAACAATGTGGTCCTGTGCAGGTTAAGATCTGGGTCAAGTCTGGGGTCCAGTGTAAAAGTGAGCCTGTGACTGGGTTGCTAAATGCTGAACACAGGGCAGGATAGGCCTTGAAAGAACCTGACAACTCCAGCCATTGACAACTGGCCCCATCCAGATGAAAGAATGATGGCCTCAGACAGCTTGCTTTGACCATGATAGAATTTACTGAAATGCTTATGTGTTAAGCCTTTCACATTTGTTAGCTCATCAGTTTCAGTCATGAATGCTATAATGTTAGTATTATTTTCTGTATTCTTCAGATGAAGCAGCTTTGGCTAAAAATGGCAGAATAAAAATTTAAACCTCAGCCTTTCTGATTTAAAAGCCTGTGCTTTAAAACCCCACATTATACTGTTTTAGTAACTAATTTTTTTGTTTTGTTTTGAGCTCGAATTTGGGATACACATACATTTTCACTATATTGATGCCTCAGACAAAGCTAATGCCTGATTTTAGTCTTACAATCACGCATTTATTCTGAAGTGTAGAACATTTAATTGCAGTGGAAGAAACATTCCATATATTCTTCAGCAAAATAGAACTGCCCTTATATGGAAAAGTTCTATTAAACCCTGGCCAGAGTGAAAAGGGACCTTGCATTATATGTACCTTGAAAATTAGAACTAGTAGTGACATATCCAATTATCTTTTCCTGGGTGAAGAAGAAAACTTAAGAACCAAAACTGAGAGTGGAAAAGGAGATGAAGAAATAGAATTAAAATATAATTTCCTCATTACTCTGGCCATGAGAGAGTCTTCTAGAACTCACAAAAAGATCTCTTATTGTTGAGATATGAAAAGGGATTTTTTTTTCCATTTATAGGCCAATCAACTTTAAGTATATCTAATAGCACCTTGTAAAATCTAAGCAGCTTAAATAGCAGGATCTGTCCTGATGTGATTGGTTTTTATGAGTCATTGCTTCTTTAAAAGGCTAAATTCACCTTTCTATCTCAACTGTGGTAGAAATCTGAGGTGTTTTTTTGTTTGTTTGTTTGTTTTTTTTGTCAAATGATAAGTACTCTGCTTATTAAGCTACTTTCTTTGATTTTTGAGGACAAAGTGGGTTTTCCTTTCTGTCTTTTAGAAGCTTGAAAAATAAATTGAAATATATTTTTAAGAATGACTCATACCAAAATCTTTAAAGATGGTCATTAAATTTTATTGTACTGGTAACCCTGCCATGAAATGGATTTGAATTTGATTCTCCACTACCTTCATGTAAATACACAGTATTAAGCCAGGGGCACTCATAGAAAAAGAATTTACGAAGTGAGAGGCCATCAAACTTCTTCACCTGTTTTTAACATTAAACTTTACTTGTTTTAAGCATTAGATAGAAGCATATAATGCTAGGAACTCAAAGAGAAATTATAGCAATAGTTTGTTATGTTTCTCCCACTACCAAAGTAACGATCCCAAGAGTTTCTTAGTAGTATGTGGTATTGCTCTCAAACTATCTCTAGTAAAAAATATTTAGTTTTTGAATTTTTTCTTGACCATTGAAGAGAGATATTTCATAGAGTGAATAACAAAATAATAGTTATTAAACTCTAAATTAAATCAAGAATTTAGTTGGGAAGGTGCTGGAGAGGGTGGATGAGGACAGAAAAATCCTATTGAGTTTTAATATATAGTCAGATCGACAATGCTAGTCATTAATGCTGTTCATAAATCTGCAGAAGACTATAGATTCCCCCAATTATTGTATTATATAAAGAAGCCAAGAGAATGTTTCATTGCTATCATTTGTATTCCTTCTCTTTCATCTTACGCTCATATTTAGCAACTGTCATGGGGATAGATGAAAATAGTGATAGTATTTTTTTTTCATTACTCTTTAAGTTGTGGATGACATAGTACCTTTAAGTTTTGACTAGATACATGAGTGCCAATGTCTTCTTTTTAAAAAAAAATCTGCCTTTGTCATTCTATTTAATGTATTTGTCTCATTGTGTGTGAAAGAATTCAAAGTAGCAAGCTTTCAAAAAAGGAAGTTCAAAGACTTTAAGTTAAATAGGGCAAAGAATTAAAGCTCTATTGTTCCAGGAAGGGGCAGCCTTTCTATTTGTTCATCCTCATCCCTGGTTAAGAGGAGATCTTTTTTTTTTTTTTTTGGAATAATAACATAATAAAGTATGCCATGAAAGGCAATTCATTTTAGAAAAATAAATATTTATTTTATATGTGCTCAACACTAAAAAATGGAGCCCTTCTAGAATACAGGGAGAATCTGATTGTCATGGGCTCAAGCAAGAGCTGTAGGAGATATCGTAGCATGGATGGAATATGAAGGCCTTAAGCAGGATAAAGCCTGGAAGCTGCGAGCAAAGAAGGTAGAAAAAGAAGGAGAGAGGGAGGCCAAATTAGAAAGAACTACTGTTTTTCCATCAAGATGGCAGTGAATAGACAGAAAGTCAACATAAAGAGAAAGTAAAGAAATGAGTTCTATTAGTCTTTGGATTCCAAGTGTGTTCATGATCAGCTACAGTTTTTTTTGTGTTTTTTTTTAATACTTTTCAGGATTTGTACAGTGCATCTATTTTATGTTGCACTATTTTACATTGGTATTGCCTATTATGGTCCAAAATGTGACTTATAGGAGCCAAATGTACAATAAATTCAATTTAAAGCACTCTGTAAGATATGATACGAATAAGACCATTGATCTCTGCATTTAATTTTTTCCCTTTTGGATCTGTGTGGAAGCTCTGTTCTGATTCTCCCACTTCCCATCTTCTCCAGCATTTACTCAACCTTGTCACCAGGTGACCTGTGGCTTAATTCCATGGTTCAATGGTTCAGGATCTGTATCCTTGTTGGTAGAGTATTTTCTACTCTGAGCACTTTTGTTTCTCTTCAGGGACTATGTCTGTGGAGTACAATGACCCAGATCTTTCTGTGGCCTTGGGGGATGACCTGAGAGAAAGGAGTTCTTAGAAACCCTATGACTAATAAAGTTATTAATGAGGAAGATATTGAATGCTACTGAATGAGATAAATGGAAAAGGAGATTATATAAAAAAGCTCTATCATTCAACCTCTCTTGTTGAATGAAGGGGAATAATACCCAGTTAATTCAATCCACTGGGTTCTGGGCTTCCAGAAACAGCATGTTGGAGATGATTCCCTAAGAGAATACAATTTCTAAATCTCTTATCTTATCAATTGAGTTTGAGATCTAAAGCTTTCATGGGCAAGTTCTTTCAAATCCTCAAAGACAAAATATTGTCTGTGTTACTAGAATAGTGCGAAGAAAAGAAAAGGACTTGCTTGTTTTTATGACTAAGGAATGCTCCTGAATCCTGATCCTGATTAAGAAATCACAAAAAACAACAAACTACAAAATAAAGATGCTTAAATAATAAACAATACATTTTGAAATTTAATCTTACGGCATATTGATAGAATACTAGCAAATGGGATTTATTTAGGGATGTGGGGATGGATAATTGAGAAATCAATTAAAATAACATGACATAATATTTCACCAAAAGGAGAAAATCAAAAGATTTTGCAATAAATGACATAGGACATTAAGTAAAATTCAATATGAATTTCATTTTTTATAATCTTAGTAATAAAGGTAAAAACAAAAGTATTCCTTAACCTGATAAATGTACATTTTATACTAGTCAGCATCATGTTTCAGAGTTAAATACTGAAAGAATTCTCATTCAGATAAGACTGTATGATATCACCACTATCATTTGTCACATTCCTAAAACTTTGAGATACTGCAGTTGACAAGGAAAGGAAGGCAAAAACCATATACATTAGGAAAAAGCCAACAAAATTATCATTATCTACCATTAATTTGATAGCCTACATAAAAACCCTAAAAAATCTAGTAGAAAGTTTAGAAATAGTTAAACAATTCAGAAAATAGTTAATTTACAAAATTATCTTTTTAATCCAGTAGCTTTTTAGATACTAAATATAAATAAAAAAATATAATGAAGACCATTTTATTAAAATATCAGCAAAACCCATAAAATAAATGGTTAGGAATAAACTTTAAAAATGTATAAGAACTATAAAGAGAAAACTTTAAAACACTACTGAGTTACAAATAATACCATCTTAAAAACACAAACTATTTTAATGAGGTAAAAAATATATACACATACCAAAAATTAGATGAATCATAACAGTACAGTTTAATGACTTTTCACACAATGAACACATCCACACAACCTCCAAGGAAATAAAGAAATTGAATATTGTCATGTAGAGTTATATCTACAATTTGACTAGAGTTCATTATTATATATTGTGTGACCTTGGGGCCAAAATACTGTATAAAGTTTTATAACCACCACTATAGTCATGCAATAAAATATTTCCATCACTCCAAAAATTTTCCTCAATCTTTTTTACAGACAAATACCTTTCCTCTATTCCTAGCTCCTGACAACAAATGATCTATTTTCTGTCACTTAAATTTACACCAGCGGAACCACACAATATCAATCTTTTGTAAGTCTGGCTTGTTTTACTTAGTATAATGACTTTAAGATTTGTTGATTTGTTTCATGTTTCTTTTTGCTAATTGGTAATATTGCATTGAACTGATATACTACTACTTACGTGTTCTTTCATTGTAGATGAATATTTGGGTTGTTTCTAGTTTTGGGACATTTTATATACAGCTGCTGAGAACACTCATGCAAAGCCTTATGTGGGTATGTTTTCAATTTTCTTGAGTACAAGGTAATTTTGCACTAACTACTTGGACTCGGATCAAAAAGGTTAAGGGCACAGTCTTCCATCGGACTGCTCTCACTTTTGATAGGAGCAGCACATTGGGGATTTCCAGACCACCCACACTTTTAACCAAATGACTACAAATTCAGGGTTCCCTCTACCCTCGCAGAGTAATTCTTTAGAACGCCTCACAGAAGTCAGGATAGTGCTCTACTTATAATTAAAGTTTTATTATAGCAAAAAAGACACAAGTCAAAACCAGTTAAGAGACATACTGGAATAGGTATGGAAGGATCTTCAACCTAAAGCTTCAATTTTCTCAGGCTATATCACCCTCCTAGTACATAGATGTATTTTACTATCCAGGGGAACTGACCTGAGCTGAAAATGCCCAAAATTTTCAGTGGTGTTTCATTATGTAGTCATGATTGATTAAATCATGGGTTACATGATTAAACTAAATTTTTAGCCTCCCTCCTCTTCCTGGAGGTTGGGAGTTTGGGCTCCTGTCAATCACATGGCTGTAAAACTCCAATGCTTTAATCCCATCTTTGGTCTTTCTGGGTGGTTAACCTCCACCCTGAAACCATCTAGGGACTCACAAAGAGTCACCTCATTAGCATAACCTCAGAAGGTGTGAGCCTAGAGGTCCATCATGAATAACAAAGACAATTTTATTACCAGGGAATCTGAGGATTTCAGTGCTGTTTTCCTGAAACCAGGGACTAAGGCCAGCCAAATTTTTTATTATACAACACTGGACTATATTCAGGAATGGAGTTTTGTGTTCCATTTTATGTGAAATCAACAACCTTTTATTCAAAGTGGCTGTGAAATTTTGACCTCTGATAAGCAGTGAATGCCAGTTCCACTTGCTCTTCATCTTAGCTATTCCTTGGTATAGTCTTTTAAATTTAGCTGTTTTACTTGGTGTACAAATGGTATCAAATTGAATTTGATTTGCATTTCCCTAATGTTGGGTGATTCTGAGACATTTACATGTGCTTTCTTGGAATTATTAGGTCTTTTGTGAGATGTCTATTACAAATTTGCCTGTTTTTTAAGTTGTCTGTTAGGTTGTTTTTTTTTAAAGGTCCCTTCTATATTTTTACTTTTTATATAACAGATTTATTGAGGTATAATTTGCATACCACACAACTCACCCATTTGAAGTGTACAATTGGATGCTTTTTAGGGTATTTAATGTTTTGCAACCATCACCACTATTAAAGGTTGAATTATACTTCACACACACACACACACACACACACACACACACACACACACACACACACCCCGCACTCCCTAATGCCCCCAATTCATATATTTAAGTCCTAACCTTCAGTATCTCAGAATTCGGCCTAATCTAGAGACAGGGTCTTTACAAAAATAATCAAGTTAAAGTGAGGTGATTAGGATGGACTCTAACCCAATATGACTTACGTCCTTACAAAAGGAGAATTTTGGACATAGGGATATATTCAGAGGGATGAGGTGAGCAGACCAAAAGAGAAGATGGCCATCTGTGAACCGAAGACATAGGCCCTCGCAGCCCTCAGAAGGAACCTGCTCTGCTGACCCCTTGATCTCAGACATGTAGCTTCCAGAACTGTGAGACAATAAATCCCTTGTTTATGTCATCCAGTATGTGATACTTTGTTTCAGCAGCCCTAGCAAACTAATGTAACTATAATCAATTTTATTACCCCACTCCCCCCAAAAAAGCAGGTAGGTACAAATGACTAGCAGTCACTCCAGATGTCCCACAAATGTCCTTGACCCCAGGCTTAGGCAACCATTTTCTGTCTCTATAGATTTAATCATTCTGAATATTTCTATATTTAATTTATTGTGGAAGTGCCTAACTATTTGCCTCACTGGCTGCACCCATTGCATTTCTATCAGCAATGTAGGACAGTTTCAATTCTTCACATCCTTGCTGGCACTTGCTATTATCTGTCACTTTGATTAAAGTTATCCTAGTGGGTGTGAAATAATATCTTGTGATTTGCATTCCCCAGCTGGCTAATAATGTTGAGTATCTCTTCCTGTGCTTAGGGACTATTTTACATATTGTCCATATTGTCTTTGAAGAAATGTTCTATTGCACATTAAATTGCCTTTTCATCTCTGTTGAAAATCAACTGACTACATATATGTGGGGTTATTTCTGGACTCTGTCTTCTGTTATATTAATATATTTTTGCATCTCAATGCAATGACTGCACTACCTTTAGCTATTTGTTGATCTTTATATCAATACCACATTGTCTTGATCAGGATCAGGACTCAGGCGAAGCAAGCTAGGTACTTAAATTTAAAGGCATCAAATTTAAGGAGGCATCACTCTCACGTTTGTGCAAGTGTCAGTCCTGAACTTGTATGATGCTGAGAGTAAATGCTTCTTTAAATTCTCTGCTATTGACAGCATGTTTGCCTCACTTGATCCTGGCCCTGGCTTGATTACTATAGATTCATAATAAGTCTTCAAGTAAAGCAGCGGAAATCCTCAAACTGGATTCTTCTTTTAAAAGTTGCTTTGGCTATTCTAGATCTTTTGAATTTCCATATGAATTTGAGAATCACCTTATCAATTTCTGAAAAAAAGAATTACCTTCTCAGATTCTGATTGGTTCTGCAATTTACTCTATTAATTTGGGAAAAATTGACAACTTAATATTCAATAACCTGATCAATGAGTTAAGGTCTTCTTAGTTAGAATACACAGTGTACAGGTCTTGCATATTTTCCTTCTTAAATTTTAATTTTCTAATATTTGTTACCAGTACATAGAAATACAATTGATTTTAACATATTGATATTGTGTTCTGCAATCTGGATGAACTCACTTATTAGTTATAGTAGGTTTACTTATCTTTTGTAAATTTAATAGGACATTCTTCATTAAAAACAGTTAACCTCTTCCTCTCCAATCTGGAGGTCCTTTACTTTTTTTTGTGGGAGGGAGGGGAGGTGCCTTGGTGTAGTAGCTAGTATCCTTTTGAATAGAAATCATGAAATGAGAAATTCTTGTCTTATTTTTGATCGTCAAGGGAGAAGATATCATCTTTTACCATTAATTATGCCCTTGGCAGTAGATTTTTTACAGCTGTATTTTTTCAGGTTGAGAAAGTTCCTTCTAGCTCTAGTTTTCTGAGAACTTCTATCAAGAATGAATATTGGGTAGTGTCAATATATTTTTTCCCTGTATCATTTAAGATGATCATATGGATTTTCTTTTCAATCTTTTAAAAAATTCATTAATATGGTGCATCACATTGATTTCTTTTAAAAGGTTAAACCACACTTGCATTCCTAAGTTAATTCCTTTGATCAAGATGTGTTATCCTTTTGATATTTTTTGACATGTTTGCTAAAAGTTTGCAAGGTATTTTTGCATCTATGTTCATGGGGAATATTTGTCTATAGTTTTTATTTCTTATTAGGCAATGGTGGCTTATACAATTAGTTAGGAGATATTAATTTTTCCCTTTTTTCATGTAATAAAAGAATTATTGTAAACTTTGTGTTATTTCTTTCTTAAATGTTTGGCACCATTCATGAACAAAGCCATCTGAGCCTGGAGCTTTACGTGGCCATAAGGTTTTTAACAAAAACACTAACGTACCTAAGAGCTATCTCCTTAGGTATCTATTTCTTATACAATGAGTTTTTGGGTTTTTTTTTAAGATTTTTATTGGGGAATTGGGGGGATCAGAACAGTGCTGGGGAATTGGGGGAAGGGGAACAGACAAGTTGCTGTTGTTTTTTTTTTGTTCTTCAGTCTAGTTGTGGAGGACATTGCTTCACTGGCCCAAGTTGTCACCATCATTGCGCTCTTCCCGGGAGAGGCAGATCAGTCGCCGGCTTCTGGACGCCCACTCACTGCAACTACTGGCAGCTCACGCTGGCTGCTGGCTATATACGGTAGCCCATGGCAACCCACTGCCACAGGGGCTTAAGCCTACGCCGTTGCCGGCAACTCACGGGCAGCCCAGCTCCAGGTTAAGCTGTTGTTCAGCATCTTAGCTGTAGAGGGCAGTGTCACTGGCCCTCATATGTGGGATCCGAACCGGGGCCCTCTGGCGTCCCAAGCCAGTTCTTAACCATCGCGCCACTCGGCCATCCCTACAATGAGTTTTGATCATTGGTGTCTTTCAAGGAATTTGTCCATTCCATTTAAGTTGTAGAACTTATTGGCATAAGTTGTTCTTTCCTTGGCTTCATACAGCTTTCTCACAGATACATACTGATCAATATTCCCTCTGGACTATCACTGGGGTTCTCTTTCTGTACAGCTCTGTTTTCCCCAGAGCTCTTCTCTAGAATGCTGTCCTAAAAACTCCAGCTGCCCTGGCTGTCTAACACCATCACTTGACACAGGCAGTTGCCAGATTCTGCGTGTCTTTGAACTATTCTCCACCCAAGAAGGCAGGCAATAACAGTGCTTGCCTCATTTTATTTTCTTTCTGTCATGGATCACTGTCCCTTCTTGCCTGATGACAATATCATGACAAACGTTTTACTTATATTGTCTGGTTTTTTATTGTTTCAGAAATGAGGGTTTATTTGGTCCTTGTTTCTTCATTTAGGCTGAAAGAAAGTGTTCTGCAATATCCTACTAAGTTAAAAAAACAACAACATTCAAAGTACATATATAATGTGACATGTACACAATATGTATACATGTAGAGAAAAAACTAAAAATATTATCACGAAAATGTTTGATATGTATTTTCAAGTATTGATATTGCATATTTTTTTTCTTCTATTTTCTAAAGTTTTCCATAGAGACCATATATTGATTCTATAATAAAAGTAAATCACTGATGTTATAACAATCGAAAAATAGAAATAAATTTGGGGCCTAGAAATGAGCACAGCTTCAAACATGGAATTTTCAATGCAGAATACTGTGTAACACAATTATTTTTCCTGTTCATGTATTATATTTCAGTGAATGGAAGCCTGAGATTGCATTTGATTTTTTTTTTATAGCAACAGTATCTCATTATTGACTTATTTTGAATTTGTAGTCAACAAAAACTCCCAGATGTTTTCTCAGGAATTGCCTTTCAGCCCAAATTTTCTACTTCCATTACTTTTTATTACTTGAGAAAAGTTTAAGCATCTTGTATATCACAAGAACCACATTATAGTTATTTGATAAAAATAAAACCCGATTAAAATAAAACATATACATGCACATAATTCAAAGAACTAAATAATTAAAAAGTAAATTAGCCTTGCTTCATGTACTGCTCAATACTGGAGACTACTTTCATATATTTTAGCTGATTTTTTAGATTTCACTCCATGCTAAACACTCACATACACACACATTTGCATGTATATTGTTATTTATTGATTTTTCAGTTTTAGAGATTATCCACTGTGATGGGTAAAATTCTAATATGGCAGCTATATTTCCTGTCTCCTACTGGCTATACTTTTGTGTGACCCACCTTCCTTCTGAGTTTGAATTTAGGAGGGATGTGCAACTTGCTTCTAACTAGTAAAATATGGCACATATTTAATACAAAGGGGATTAGTATGAACACATGGTTAACTGTATTAGTAGCAAACAGTTGAAAATCCTACCAATTGTAGTAACTTTTATTGATCTCATACTTTTTTTCTTCTGATTTTATCTGGTTGAGTTCAAGAATATACTTCTTTGCTAATGGTTTCAACCATCCATATTGTCACTTAACAGATACTTAGTCCCTACAAAATCATTTACGTAACCATAATTTTTTA
>NW_017731798.1:1399871-1402714 GCF_001890085.2 Hipposideros armiger
ACTCTAATTGGACACCAATCTCCAGCTTGGAAACAGTCATTGTCTCACTATTAATTAATAGACTAATCCTGATCATTTAGAAGTTTACTCAGCCTCCTTTAGAGAACTTATCACTTTCTTCTCATCTTTTTTTCTCATTACAAATCCTTGCCTTCCCCTAACATCACACCTTTATTTTCAGAGCTCTTGGCGGGCGGGGGGGGTGGGGAATCTGTGGTAATTATGAGCTCTTAGATTCAAGTGGTTTGTCTACAGACTCAGAAATCATCTCCCCAAAGTGTGTTATCAAGTTGGCCCTGGATTTGTTCATTTCACAGGCTAGGACAACTGCTTTAGGTTTCAGAAGCACTGAGAAAGGCTCCATTAACAAAATAATGAGGGAATTTATTAACGAACAAATACAAAGCAGTGAAGAACCTAATTATTTAGAAAACCTTCAATCCTCTTAGATTGAAGAGAAAAATTCCATAAGTTTATTGTCAACTCAAAAATCAAGAGGTGACAGATGAAAGATTAAAAAAAATAATTCAATAGGTCTAGAATTAAAATACATTATTTAGGAATCACACTTGCTCAGACAATCAAGGAGATTTTGGACTTTTTCAAATGAGAAGGAGTGGAAAACTTTTTTAAAAAGGAAAGATCCACTAACTTAGCTGCAAAAATAGAAAGAAATAGCTGCAAGAGAAGGGCTAACATATTAGGGAGTAGGCTAGTTAGGAAGTTACGGAAGGGAAAAGGAGATGCACCCAAGGCTGAGTCTCCCGCTATCTCCTCCTCTTCCTTTCCTTCTCTCTAACTTTTTAGTATTTTTAACTGTTTGTTTTTATTTTTATTTTGAAATAATTTGGGGCTTGCAAAAAGTTACAAAAGTAGGACAAACAGTTGTTTTACCACTTTAACTTTCATTTTCCCTCTCTCTGAACCATTTAACTTGCTGATATATGCCATTTTAATGATAAGTACTTTAGCATGTATTTCTTCAAAACAAATATCTTTTCCAGACCATAGTACAATTATTAAAATTATGAAGATTATATTGATAAAATTATGATTTACATACCTTGTTCAAATTTCACCAATTGCCCCACTAATGTCCATTATAACAAAAGAAAAAAACAAACAAACATGTTTTTTGATCCAGTATCACCTTTTGCCTTTACTTACCATATCTCATTAGTCTACTTTAATCTAAGTCTGTCTTTCATGACCTTGACGCTTTTGAAGAGCACAGGCCAGTTGCTTTGTAGAATATCCCTGTTCCCTCTTAAACCCAGACTAAAGGCTTTTGTCTCCATTATTCCACCTCAACTGCTCTCAAGCTCACCAATGGCCTCCATGCTATCTATATATCCTACAGTCTGTTCTCCATTCTCATCTAGTGTGACCTCACCATAACACTGTACACACTCTATCACTCATTCACTCTCCCTGAGACTTTCTTCTCTTGGCTTCTATGACATGACGTTCTCTTAGATTTCCTTTTCCATGCTGGTCCTTTCTCCTTGGCCTCCTTTCCCGCTCCCGCTTTATCACTGACCTCCCTTAGCCTTGGATATGCCTGCACTCTCAATCCTTAGATCTTCTCTCTTCTTTATGTACACTCATTCCTTTGGCTTTAAGTACCATCTATACTTTGTAAGAACCAAATTTTTACCTGCAATTTCAGACCTCTCATCTGAACCCCAGAACTGGATGTTCCCACTCTGCTGTTCAGTTGCCACTGAAGACTTAAAATATTCAAACCCAAATCAGTGATGTTCCCTGCCCCCACCCTCTCTCCTAAAACTGCTCTCTCTGCAGCCTTACCAGTCTCAGTAAATAGCACCCCATTTTCCCAAAAGACTAAAAACTTGAGCCATTTTTTCCAATTAATCCATCAAAAAAAACCTGAATCATAGTTGACTTCTCTTTTTCTCACACTCCACATAAAAACTGTCAAATATCTTACTTGCCTGAGCATCAAAATTTACCCTGAATTTCAGGGCTGTTGGCACCTCTGTTACAAGTATAACCTCCTCTCATCTAGGTCATTGTAGTAGCTCCTGAACTGGTCTCCCTGATTCTGCTGTTGTCCTCTACAGTCTATTCTCAATTAGGCAGCAAGAGTGCCCCTTTTACAGTATAAACCAGATCATGTCACTCCTGCTCAAATCTCTCCAGTATTTTCCCTGCTTCTCCATGGTAAAAACTAAAAGAGTTATGAGTGGTCTATTAACACGACTATGCTCTCAGTTCATTTCCTCCACCTCATTTCTCACGTGTGTCACTTTCTGTTCTTTCTCTGTCTCCATCTGCTCCATGGACACAGGCTTCTTCATTGCTCCTTAACACAGCAGTCAGTCACTCTCTCATCAACAGTATTAGCAAGTGCTATGCCCATCTATCTACCTGGCATGTTCCTCCCCAGATGTCTGTGTGGTTTACCACCTCATCTCCTTCAGGTTTTTATTCAAATACCAACTGAGCAATTGAAAATTACATTCTAACCACGGTCTATTTGTGTTTCCTGCTTTATTTTATTCCACAGGATTTATTGCGATCTAAAAACTATGTATTATACTTTTTTACTTGCTACTGTTGATCTCTCTCTCTTTTTTTTACAGTTTGTCACTCTTTTATTTATCTGGTTTATTTTTTTAAATTAGTTTCAGGTGTACAACACAGTGCAATAGTTATACTTTTTACCTCTCAAAGTGTCAAACCCCCTCCCCCAATCTACCACCCCACCATCCCCCACCCCCGATATCATACATATCTATTACAATTCCATTGACTCCACTCCACACTATACTCTACATCCCATGGCACTATATATATATATATATATATATATATATATA
>NW_017731798.1:1403396-1413576 GCF_001890085.2 Hipposideros armiger
CCCACCAACAGTGCAGCAGGGTTCCCTTTTCTCCACAACCTCACCAGCAATTGTTGTTTGATGATTTATTGATGATAGCCATTCTGATTGGAGTGAGGTATTGGTCCCTTGTTACTAGGATGTAAACTCTAATTTTTAATCTTTTATTGACTGCTATAATCTGTATCTGATGAAAATGAGGTGTTCAATAAATATATGAGGAAAGAAAGGATGGATAAAATGCTTCTGTGTCCCTCCTGGTCATCTGGTTTCTTCCTTTGTCAGTGACAGTTAGTCCAATCTTCACTTTGCAGCCCATATGGTGATTTAAAATTCTTTTAAACTGAAGACCAGATCTTTTTATAAGCAAATCTAATTATTTCACTTTTCTTCTCAAAATTCCCTTTTGCCTTCAGAGTAAAATTCAGTTACCAAGGCTTAGAAGGTCCAACACAATCTGCTCTCTCATCCCATCCTCTTTGCATATTCTTGCTGTTCCTGGAGCACACTAAGCTTTTGCACCATTTTTCATTAAACAAACTAACAAAAAAAAGCCTTTCCAATGCCTGCATCCTCACTATTATTATAATCTGTTTTACTCTAGTTTTATTTTTCAGTTATCACCACTTGCTCCATCTATCTATCATCTATCTATCTATCTATCTATCTATCTATCTATCTATCCATCCTCTATTCATCCACCTATCTGCTATTTAGTCATGTCTCCTACTAGAAATGTAAATTCTTATCAGGATAGGAAATTTCTAGGAGAGTGTTAAGTACATACCAGATGTTCATTAAGTAACTGTTTAAAGTAAATAAATATTTTATGGCAATCTTTTTACTTAACACTATTTTAATAACATTAAATATTCTTTTGCAACTTAAAGTTCATGTTGCAATCCATTATTTGAACAAATCATTTACTCAAGTAAGTTACTGTTCTTGGACATTAAGGTTTCCCCATTCCTCTCAGTTTTTTGATATTGCAGCAATGCAATAGAAACACAAATAGGCAAATCTTTGTGCATATCTATGTCATTTCCTTACAACAAATCCTTATAGTGAATAAAATTGTTGGGTCAATGGCTGTGTGCACTTTAAAGCTTTTCCTAGTCCTGGAGAAACTGAAAAAACTACATTTGTACCAGCAGGGTTACTCATGTTCCTTATACCATACCCTCAGAGATGCTGCAATATCAGTTTTTGAAAACATTTTTACTATTCTCACTTAAAAAGATTTATATTATTAGTATTAATGATTAAATTTTTTTGGATCTATTTGTGTGTATGAGTGTGTTTTTGTGAATGGCCTAGTCCTATACTTTACACACTTTTAAAACAGTGTGTATGATTTGTCATATTAACTTGTCAAACCATATTTTAAGAACAATAACCATTTAATTTTATATTTAAAAATTTTCCACAAGTAGTTGCATGTCTGAATTTTATTGTTATTTGGTGAAACAGTTTTAATTTTATGTAGTCAAATAAATATTTCATCTTGTAATTTTTTGCTATAATCTCATGTATAAGAAACCTTATCCTTACCCACTAATAAACATTTAGAAATGCTTTTATTCATTCTTTTTCTATACAGTTACTATTTTAATGGTTACATATTATTTTATCATGTCTATGTGCTATTGAGTTGCATCATACATGGGGTTTTAATTTATAAAGTTGATAATTTAGAAAGTAAGACAAAAATCACCCAAGATCAAATTTAATCCTGATTACTGTTTCTTTGAACCAGTACCAGATGAGTTAGTTGGCTTGAATTTAGAATGCTCATAAAACCACATTTCACTGTGCAAGATGATCCCACCAATTGGCTCAGGGAAGAGTGAGAGAAAATTCTTTTCCAAATAATATTCCCTTTGGGACATAAAATTACTGAGGGAGGGCTATGTGTTGGGCTACATCAACAACATTACTTAAATTATTTTCCTTTGTGTCTTTATTTCCTCCCCTGTGGCTTAAAATAAAATTTGACTTAATTCAAAATAAATGTGCATACGATAGTATTAAAAAGTAAGGTGATTTATTTTCATGTCATGAGTGCTTAAGTTTTTTTCAATTTTTCACTGTTGTATATAATATTGCAACTTTCATCTTTTATCCATTTCTCTTTATTTCTTTACCATTCCTAAAAGTGGATCAAACTTCATAAATATTTCTTAGGATCTTGAAGGTTATGTTGACCAGCAGTTTTCTAGAAAGATTACAACAATTTACATTTATATGAGATGTTTGACAGTGTTTATCTTAAGACAGGTAGGATTTTGACCATTAGAAATAAAAGGAGAAGCATTTCATGCTTTATAAGTAGCATGAGCAAAGACATGGAAATATGATAATACAGGAATATTCAGTGAATGACAAACTATCTGATACATGTAAGAATTTTAACTGATGATTGAATCTGGATTCATGTGCAAATATTAACTATTTTGTGTTCAATATTCCCCATGACCAAACTGGCTACTTACTGAAATTATAGTCATTTTCATATTATATTACAAAATCACAGAAATAAACTCATAGATTGTAAATTCCTTATAGGGAGAGTCTGTCTTGTATGAATAGCTGTCTCCAAATTGCCTATTATATGTCTGGCACATAATGAGTGCTCCAAAATATTCATTGAACGAATGAGTTGAATTTGCATAAAAATAGGGGAAATATTAAATGTTAACTCTGTCTTTTGGTTTTTATACTGAATTCCTGTACTATTGACTGACTGTATAATTGATTTGGCAATTAATGATAAGGTCAATGTTTTTTGGCAGTTTAAAATCTTTTGAATTATTGTTTCTATAGCATTATTCAACTTTTCAAGTATGTTGTATCTTCTAACCTTAATTCTAAATGTTTTGAGATCAAGAATGATGTCTAATTTCTTCCAGCATCATTTAGTTTGATTAACAAAATTTACTAATTGATAAATATATTCCTAAAATGTAGAAAGGGAATATTCAAATAGAAGGCAAGAGCTCTTATCACATGAAAAGCTTACATGAGGATACTAACCTATCATATTTATCTCTGTGTTATAACCACAAAAAATGAAAGGCCACAAAACCCAAATATGCCACTCGCCCTGGCCACAATTGGCTCTGTGATTTCAGGCTTGTTTTTTGATCTCTATTGTTGTATCTGAAAAGTAGAGATAATAATGTGTATCTTTATGGCTATTGCAAAAATTAAATGAAATATCATATATTGTACAGCACCTACTAATACCTGAAATTTTTTAGGAGCCCAAAATTAAGGTGGAAACTCTCAGCTTTCTACCCTTATCCTTGCTCCCTGGAAGAGTCAGAATTTTTGGGATCCTGGGAAGGACTCATTCTGACGTGAAGATCCTTAGGCCATGAGAATGTTCTCTTCAGATTGGCTTAGAGCCTACTTAGAGCACCTACGGTGTATATATATATGTGTATATATATATATATATATATATATATATATATATATATATACACTTAATTTTCTGTAACTTTTGTATATTTCATAATGGCAGGGATATAAGGGATATAAGAAAAGGAAAGTGGCTTCTTCTTTACCAGACTGTTCCTGAAAGAAAACAGATGTATTTTTTTTAAAATAATTAACTGGTGGGTTTGTATGTGTATACTCATATGTGCATGATCCACATAATATTGAGGATCACAAAATAAAATACAAAAGGAACTAAGGTGACCCTAAGGCTAAATCACAAATCTGGATTCCAAGTTCCTCTGTTCTGTAATTGAATGTGTCAATAGTTCATCAGCACGTGAAAGATTCAGTGTAAGTAGAGTGGTTACATAAATCTTAATGGAAATATAAGGGCTTGCATTCACAGGAAAGTTAATATGCAGGTTACTTTAAAGAAAAATGGAGACAGATTTTTACAGTGAGGATGTGGGCAGTGGGTGAATAAAGTGGATAAAAAGGTGCTTTCTATGCCTTTTTCAATTGCTTCTACTCAAATCTTTAAGTAAATATCTCCGGAAATGGGTATTGATCCTTGCCTACTGGAAAGGGCCAAAGACATTCATCAAAGAGGCAGACAGAAGACTAATATTTATTGTTATGTAAACACAAAGAATTAGGAGCAGAAAGGCTTATTTCCATTTTCTTGAGTGTTTGCCCTCATATTTGGGGTTAAGAAAATAGACAAACATTGCTATTTTTGTTTTATATAAAATGATACATTCTTGCACTGAGAAAGCCATTTTTTCATACTTAACAACTTTTGCATAACATGCGTACATACACAAGCATACATACAGGCATGATTATGTGTGGGCAAAGAGTGGGTATACAGGGAGATACTGTGTTTATGTATGTGTGTTTTGCTAAGAGAAAGATATAGAAAAGGATGACTGGAATACTTTTTTAGCTATCTGTCTGGTTCAGATATTGTTTTATTATTCTCTCCTTTATTAGTACTGGCCTCCCACCTCTACCTTTAACCATTCAACTTCAGTTACTGGAGTTCTAGCAAGAATAAATCAGAAGAGTTTAAGAAATTCTTGCTTCACATTTTTACCCAAGGAGCCAGCAGCCTTATGAGTTCCCTCCAAATCATCATTGTCCTGGAGGCTGAGATCTCTTGGGACTTGTGTCAAGTCAAGGCTGCCTCAGAAGGTAAAATAAATAAATAAATAAATAAATAAATAAATAAATAAATAAATAAATAAATAAATAAGAAAGAAGGGGGAAAAAAGTGTGGAGGTAAACTGCAGATTAAGCTGCAGAAGTATATGCTGATATTGCCAGGTTACAAGAATTAGTAATAATTCTACAACAAACACTGAAAACCCAGACAAGATGCTTTTGCATTTTTAGCCATTCATTCTAGAAAGGTGTCATGCATTATTCCAAGACTCCCTTATTAAATAAGCAGCAAGAAAAGAAAAAGAAACAAGCCGCAGTAGGAGATCACTTAACAAGGAGATTTCACACCAGGAAAAGGGTTTAAATTCATGGCACTTGCACAATATTCATGCTGCACTTAAATCCCCATTTTCCAAACATATCATGATTTCTATTTCTTATCTCCTCCTTATTTAAACTATTCACGTTGTCTAAGACTCTTCCTTTTTAGGTCTTCAGAAATCTGAATCCCTCTCACATCTTTCAGAGTTTGTGTGCTCTTATCCAGCCCTCTAACCTTTTAGATTCTTCAGAAAAAGTAGTTTGCAGTTAAAATCATAATACGTGGTGCTGCATAAAAGAACATCATAGAAATATGAGTTGAGAAAGAGGATGTGTCTTAATCACCATACTTTTTATAGTTCCTGTGATAACATGAATCTATAATTTGATTACTCTTATGAGAAAATCTTTGTCTACAGTTTAATTATGATCCCACATATGTAAGGGAAGGAAGGATGGCAAAGGTAAAGCTTTTTTGAATAAAAAAGTATATTATTTATTCTATCATAAAAGTACTACATACTTAGTATAGAAAATATTGAGTTACAGAGAAAGGAAAAACAAATCACATAAAGTATTCCACTGTACTTTACATCCCTGTGACTATTTTGTAACTACCAATTTGTATTTCTTAATCCTTTCACTTTTTACACCCAGCGCACCAAACTGCTTTCCACCTGGCACCCATCAATTTGTTCTCTGTATCTACGAGTTTGTACCTGTTTCGTTTGTTTATTTTGTTCTTTAGATTCCACATATAAGTGAAATCATATGGTATTTGTCTTTCTCTGACTTATTTCACTTAATGTAATACCCTGTAGGTCATTCCATGTTGCTGCAGATGGCAAGATTTCATTGTTTCTTATGGCCAAGTAACATTCCATTGTATATATGTATCACCTCTTCTTTATCCAATCGTCTATTGATGGGCACTTACATGGCTTCCATATCTTGGCTATTGTAAATCATGCTGTAATGAATTTTTGACTTAGTGTTTTGGATTTCTTCAGATAAATAGCCAGAAATGGAGTTGTTGGGTGATTTTTAAAGTTGTAGTGACAATTATTTTCACTAACTTTATAATGCTTTCCTCTGTTACAATGAGCTCTCTATAAGCATTGTTGAGTCACTACCATTGAATAGATATTCTATAAATATTTTTTGTTAAAAAATTATTTTCAGTCTTTAGCTATGATAAATACTGCTAGAGATAAACACTTTAAAGATTCGGAATTCGTTTATTGTTTAGTCTGCCCCAAATAGTGCTTATCTTCTTTAGGAAGCTACCTTGCTGCTCAAACCACTAGCATCAAATGAACAAATGCAGACAGCCATCTTTTGAGACTCTTCACTTCTCTGTTCATTGTGATTATTTCAGGTGGGAAACCTAAGATAGGCCACAGTAGATTGGCCCAGAGATAAGCACCTGAATAAAGCTGGGCCATTGGAAACTGTACTTGAGGATTTTTTAGGATTTTAAAAGTCAAAGAGAGCAATTTAGTTCCCCTCTAATACGGCAAATATGAGGTTCGTAGGTTGCTACCAACAAGCGTCCTCCCTTCATAGAATGATCTGCTCAGCAGAAAGAGAAGAAAAAGCAAAAATGAGACCAAGCTAATGTTGGCAGCATGTCAGCTTTGTTCTGATTTTCACTGGAGCCTAGCTAGTTATATGTGTCTTCTAATAAATGCTGCTTTTAGCCTAAGTTTGTTTAAGTAGAATTTCTGTTACTGGGCAACAAAAAAAGTACCAGTGATTCCACTATACACAGGTCCTAATTTATCCAGGAATGTAAGCATATGTTATGTTAATTATACCTTATCAGCATTTGATATTTTCATTCAAACTTCATTTTGGTATTTTTCAGCATTTGATCATTTACTTGTGTGACTGAACATTTTGTATGTTATTTGGTATATGGCTTTACTGTGAGTCACATTTTTTTAGCATATACAGTGCTCTTATTATTTTTCATTTATTGCCTTTCTGCTTAAGTTCAACCTTGTCAGATATTCACATCATGACTTCTGCTTTCTTTTTTGTCTGATAAAATTATGACTATCTTTTATTTTTGCCTACTCAAAAATATTATTTCAACTTATTTGGAGGAATCTCTTGTACAGTATATAGAGTTGGGTTTTGCTTTGAGAGCAAATATGAAAGTATTTATTTTAATATAACAGTTTAGCACATCTACAGTTATTGATAGGATAGCAATGTCAGATCTTAGTGTTGTTCTATTATTTTTCATGCTATCTGTTTTTAAGTCTATAAAACTCTTTCACCTTGTGGTCTCCTAGTTTACTTTGTGTGCATGTGTAAGAACACATATGCACCATGGCATACATTCACAGGAATTTCTAATAAAAAAGGTTTGCATTTTTCATTATAGTGGTTATATTTTTAAAAATATCTTTATGCTTCTCTTTCTTGAGACTTTATTAATTTCCTTCTATGAACACAAACAAAATTAGCATGTTCCCTCTTCTCCCACTTTCCCCCACCATTTGGTGTTAGTTTTTGGAATTATTTTTCTTAATGTTTGTTTACCTTTGCAGACTGAAATATACTTATAGCTCTATTATTTTTATCTCTAAATAACACATTTGATCATTCCTCCAACTCTGAAAAATTGAGAAAATAAGCATATTCAGTTTACCTCCATTTCCCCTTCTCCTCCCAAGTTCTGTTAGCTATACCATCAGAGCATTTAATATTGTTTAACATGCTGTGCACTTTAATTCTATATTGTTTTTAATCTTAGTCCCAAGATAATATAGTCAATGTTCACCACCATTTACTTAGTTTTAGTTTTTTCAATTTTCTCTTGGCTGGTTGAAGCTCCTTTTCTGGTAGATAGAATACGGCAGAGGGCTTGTAGGAAAAATATACCCTGAGTTCAGTACACTCACAACTATTTATCTGCTGCCTATATACATAATAATGGATAGGCTGAATACAAAAGTGCTCAGGGCCTTTTTTCTGTCCTTGAAAAGTCTGCAGGTTTTATTCCACTGCAATTATGAGTTGAAGGTTTCTGTGGAGAAGGCAGAAGCAAGACTATTTTTTTTCCCTCTATAATAAGAGATGATTTTTGGTCTGGCTGCTACCAAAATATTTCATTCATTTTTCAAGTATTGTAATTTTCTTGCAATAATACTTGGGTTGCTATTTCTGGTCAGTTTTCTCTAGGCTGTAATGTAACCTTTCTATATGCTACTTCAGTATTTTTTTTTTAAAATTTTGGGAAAGTTTTCTTGATTTATACCTTTACTATTTTTTTTCCATCTCACTACTTTAGTTTGCTTCTTTGGGGGATGTAAACCTCGTATATTGAATGTTTTTGCTTGTCTTTCATTTTATTCCTTTTTCTTCTAACTCCTTTAAATTCTTTCATTATCTCTTCTCATTTTATCCTCTATTTCTGATATTACTATTTTTTCCCCAGCAATGTCTTTTCTCCCTTATTGTGCATCTTATCTTCTTCATTTTGATAATTTAATTTTTTTCTTCTCGCTCCCACCCAAAATCTGCCTACTTGGAGCTAAGGTTAAAAATATTATAGAAACTGGAGTGCATAGTACCCAAAGTTCTGTTAGCATAATGACAAGTACAATAGTTACCTTTTCTATTATAGTTTTATTTGTGTGCTTGCTCTATAGAAGACATTATTTCACCATGTTTTAAAAACTCATAGTCAACCATTTGATAATACTTTTTGGCGCTGAAACAACAGATATCTGGTATTTACTTTTTTTCCTCCTTTACTTCTTTTTGCTTGTATTACTTTTGTCTAGATTCCATTTATTTGGAATTTGCTGATTTCTTTCTTCATTTTTATACAGTGCTCATCACTGAATGATTTATTTTTTTCTATACTATTTTTTTTTGTGTGTGTGTGGGAGATTAAGATTGGATGAAGAATGACAAATAATTACAGCAAAATTAGGATACTGTCCTCTTTAGAGTCAGGCTACTCTGGGTCCTTAGTGGTAAATAGTGGAAAAAAACAAACAAACCAAACATTGGATAAGTATTGGATTATCACACTTTAGAACTTTATATACATGACTCCCTCCTAAGAAATAGAATCTTCATTTGATTCTAAGACAAATCTAAATACATCCTCTTTCCTAAAACCAGTATTCATTGCAAGGAGCAAACAGGCTTGAGAGCGTCAGTTTCACCATCATCTAAGTTTAAGCTTCATCAATATTAAAGAAATCTGAAGAACATTATAATGATATCTATGGCTTTTGGTGGCCTTCCAATGGCCATTGCACATAGTCAATGCCTGTGCAATTACAAGCTCAGTGAGCTAGGCTCAAAACAGACTCCTGCTCCTGAGCTGCTGCTGATTAGAATCTGTATCTTAATATTATCCTATACTAGGGCACGTGGACATTGAATCTTGATTTAACTTCAATAACTTCACGGGTCAAGTTATAATTTCAAGTGGGATAATAATACCTTACATTTACATTGTTGTTACATTTTCTCACACTCATTGAACTCTCAAAATCATCTGAGTAGCCATTATTATTCATGTCTTATAAATACAGAAGTCTGTATTCAAGGATGTTATGTCTCCATGTTTCACTATAAACAAGTATAAGAGCACATTGAACTGTATTTGAACTTCAGCCTTCTTATCTCTTTCCTGATATCACAGATGATTAAGAGTACCAAAAAAGGAGTGTACTATAACTTGGGAGGGTAATAAGGCAAGAGGTTTATAAGATAAGAGTAATGTCTTAAAGTCAGATTGTCTTTCACTGGGTTATGTCTCTTTTTTTTAAGTTGCATCTATAAAATTATCACCTTTAATGCTGGAAGTAACAAAGACATTTTAAAGCCAACCCCAATTTTTTCAGAAAAATAAAGACTATTATCACCAATTACCCAACTTAAAAACAATGCATCTCAAAGAACTTAATGACATAACGAATACTAAATGATTAAATAGAGACCAGACCTCAGGTATTTTATTTCAAAATGCACTACAACATAAAATATGTTGTATTTTTTTATCCAACCACAAAAATGTATTATCGCATATAGATAGCTTTTAGACTATCTTTTGTTAACACTTTAATTTAGGTTTTAAGGAAGGTTTGGCAAGAAAAGATGGAGATTTTTGCTAACTGAATACATTTCAAACCAACAGAGTAGGAGATTTAAATCTAAAATCAATCTATTGGCGTTTAAATACAGTTTACATATGGGCCGGCTGAGTGGCGTGATGGTTAAGAACTGGCTTGGGACGCCAGAG
>NW_017731798.1:1413596-1445707 GCF_001890085.2 Hipposideros armiger
CTGGGCTGCCATGAGTCAATGGCGACGGCGTAGGCTGCAGCCCCTGTGGCAGTGGGTTGCCATGGGCTACCATGTGTAGCTGGCAGCCAGTGTGAGCAGCCAGTGTGAGCAGCCTGCAGCTGCAGTGAGCGGCCGTCCAAAAGCCGGCGACTGATCTGCCTCGCCAGGGAAGAGCGCAATGATGGTGCCAACTTGGGCCAGTGAAGCAATGTCCTCCACAACAAGACTGAAGAACAAAACGACAGCAACTTGTCTGTTCCCCTTTCCCCAATTCCCCAGCGCTGTTCCCATCTCCTCAATTCCCCAATAAAAATCTTTAAAATAAATAAATAAATACAGTTTACATAGCTTAAATAAAAATGAATCAGAAACATATCAACAAAGATGTCCCTATATTAGTTGAATGTGTTTAATAGCAGAAGTAATACTAAAAGCAAAATAATTGTCTTGGATCTCCAAGTCATGGAGAATGGGTCTAAAATTTTTAAAGAAAGTCTAAATAGAATCCTTTATTATTTCTCTCTCAATTTTATCATTCCCAAAAAGGAGACAATAACAGTACCCTTACCACATAGACTAAATGAGATAATGTAAGTAAAGCACTTGGTACACTATCAAGCAGAAAGTAAGCACTTGATAAATGTTAATTATTGTTGCTTACCTTTTTTTTTTCTTATAAAAATGCAGAACTTAATGAGTCTTTTGTAAAAAAAGAAGAACAGACCCTGGGGAAAATGGTGATATTTGAGCCCTACCCCCGAAATGCTTGAAACAAGCTGCTCCCTAGACGCTCCAATCTTCAGCGAAAGCCTCGTGTTAGGCAGATGTTTTCACGTAGATATTCAAATTTTCTACTTCTTTCACTCTTCATATCTCTCTGAGCATTCATCAAAGTTTTCTTGTTCTTTGTGTTCAATTTCCAAGAAGTCTCTCAGCATAGCTCTCACATCTGTAGCAGCATAATAAAGGGCAGGTTCGATCTGAACCATTTAAGTGCTGTCATCACACACACAGATATGATGACATGGTCTTCTGGAAACAATGCCGTGATGCAGTTCTTTAGAATCCTGTGGTTTAGTAGAGGTGCCCATTTGGCAGTGGTGTGGAAATAGGAGCTGGGGTGGAACATCTGCAAATAGGTGTGGGAGCGGAGATGGGCTGTGGGCCTACTCTCCTCAATTTGACTTGTTTTAGAGACTCAAATTCATGTTATATCACCACCCAAATTAAAAGTAGTAAATTGAATATTGGAGATTAAAGGGATAGCATGATAGGATAGTGGCTTTTCTGCAGGTGAGAATGCTGGGGTCTTTTAAAATAAAAATATATTGGATACTGTATGCTCTGCCTGTCTTTGGGATCATTTTCTGTAGTCGCCAGTGCTTATAATAGCTATTCTAGTTCACTGAGACATTTACCTTCTGGGTCTTTCACTTTTGTATATTCTGCGAGATCCTCTACTATTTAAATACTTCTCACAAAACATTTAATCAATATATTAAATTCTTCACATCAAAGAGTCTGACCATAAGGCAGCCCAAAGGGCATCAATATGCTGGCATAATATTTTTAACCTGCTTTCTGCCCAGTTCCTTCTCATGTGTCTATACACGTAAGAGATATACATGAAGTCTATGAAGTCATGCATAGACCTGCCACAATTTAATGGTACCGAACATCATGAAGAGCATAAAACATGCTTCTTACAGGGGACAAATATGTCTTCTACTACAGATAGAGATACTATCATCCTAAGGTTAAAACTAGGTTTAAGCTACACTTGGAATTAAAAAAGACATGACTTAGTAAAACATTGTAACCATGATTGTTACTCATATGGCCTCAGACTGTGCTTAATAACAAGTCTGTTATGAATATGCAATGACATGAAACTGAATACTAAAGGTTTGTGGAGGAAAGTGGCATTTCCATACAGCTGTTTTAAATGACGTCTTTGGTGCAGATGCTGGAGACAGTTATGAAACACTTCAAGCAGCGAGGGCATTCCCCAAATATAGCTGCCTGTCCAATAACTTCCATCTTAACTCACTTCAGCTCCAGATCAAGGAGAATTTGTGTGCCTATGCTATAAAATGTACTAGCATCATTTTTAATGTCAAATGTAAAAAAGGCAATATGTAAAAATGAAGCAAAAGCACATAGATAATTTTCAGAGTACACTTGTATGCACATGTATTGACACATCAAATAAAAAAAAGAAAGATTAAGGAAAGACTATGGTTCTTTTTAATTTTTAAAAACATACATGGGTCTGTATGAAAGGATTGTTGTTAGAATCCAGTGGGTGGGTATCCTTACAAATCTGAAGGGTAATATTTAGATCTCTAGGCCTGATTCTCATCCTTCTCCCTAAACCTTATAATACAAAGATTCTGAAAATAATTTATAAGTATATTTAAAAGAGAAAGACAAATATAAAAGACAAAACGAAAGAGAAAAGCAAATAATAGAAGAAAACATTTGAAAAATTACTAGGAAAGTAACTGTATATTTTCATAATTAGCTACAAATCTGATACACTTATACACATAAAGGAAAGCTCTCCAATTACAAAGTAATGTGTTGCATGCCCATGTGTGTGCTGAGGGCACACACACGTGCAGTGAACTCAGCTTGTCTATATATTGAACTAATTACCATAATTGAAGCTCTGGGGAAGCCAGAGTCTGTGATTTCCATCAATAGGCATGGATATAATTAACCAATAAATATGGAAGATGTGGCTCCACAAAGTAACAGATTTTTTACCATCTGCCAGAGGCACATCTGCTGTGTTATATTTTATTTGCACATTATGATTAACAATCCAATATACTTTAAAATGTTGCATAAGATTTGACTTCTATATGCTTCTATACTTACAAAACCACCATGATTCTCCTTTCCTTGCTTTGGAAAGTATTTCCCCTGGTCGAATCTATCCAATTACTCATATCTTTTTACCCACACACTCTTTTTCTTTCTCTCTGCCTTCTTTATTATAATATGGATTAATACCAAAACAAGCACAACAAAGACTAGTCAAAAGGCATGCAAGTGTGCAGATGGGGTCTTCTACTTCACCGCTCATCATTGTTTATTAATGATAAACTTCAGGCTGGACTTTTAGACTTTGGAATCTTTCAAATTTGTAAGGGCTCACATGCACATACTAGACTTTGTGACTATCATCAGTCAGTATGTTCACAATATATATATGTCATCTCTACTTCCAGCCCTAAGCAAAAACTTTCATTAGTAGTCTAATGTTCTGTATTTTTCCCCTGTCAGAGTCTGGGTGAAGAAGGTGGTCTGACTCTTCTTTCTCCCACCTTGTTTCCCAGACCTTAATTATACTAGCACTGCTTTTACTACTACTACTACTACTACTACTACTACTACTACTACTACTACTACTACTACTACTACTACTACAAACACAGCTAGTACTACTAGTATTATTAATCCTAGCAGTATTACTGCTATTACTACAACTACTAGTACTGCTGCTACAACTAAGCTGGAGAAACTGAGTGTTAGCGTCCACTCTGTCCATCAGGCTCTGTTACTCACTCACTCAGTACCTAGTTACTGAGGGCCTACTATGCATAAGTCCCTGTGCTAGATACTTGGACGATATAAAGAAGAGTATGTTCTTATCTCTGCCTTAAAGAAATTGCTGCGATAGAGAACAAAGACAGAAATCGCACAAAGTGCTCTAAATTTAGACACAGTGAGTGCATGGATGACTGCATTATGTTTCAAGCTCTGATCACTTGGTTTTATGTGCAGGACAACAGGTCTAATTTAGCTGAAAGACATCAACTTATATGTATACAAACTTGATAAAATATAATGACTTCCAATATGTGTATCATTTTTTCCTGTTAAAATGAACTAGCTTTAAAAAAATCATTTTTTTTTTTTTTTACCATTCTTTTCATCAGTCTATTTTACTCCGGTTAGAACTCAAAACCCATTATGGACTGTTAATAATAGATGTCATTTATAACTATTGTATGTTAATATTACACAAATGGCTGCTTGTCACAAACTGAAGAGTACTTTAAGAAAAAATAAAGATATGCTAAAAATATAAAATAAAGATAAGGAAGAGTGATACTGAAAAATATACATGGTAGAATAATAAATACTCAAGAACTTAATGCTTCCTTTTGTCCTTTGGTTTGTATTCTATATGTGATCTTTTTCTAAAAAACTCTTTAAATTTCTTGATTTACAAATGCTTAAATTATATTTAAGGCACATAGTTTTAGAATTATTCAGGTAATAACTTTACTTGTTCATTAGCTTTTCAATGTAGAGAACCAGTAATAAAATCATAGTATTTATTATTTATTTTAATTATAAAGGATATCTATATGAGAATGGAATTGTAAAGAAAATGTAGATGAATATTTAGGTTCTTAAATTTCTTAAAGAAGATATTCAAAAATTTTATTGAACTGAGAGAACTGATTCAGAATGCTATAATTTTAGGTAAAACACGGTGGGTTATTTTAGGTTGTAAAAAGGACTAATGACCACATACCAAATAGCTCTCAATAATAAGGTAAAGTGTTTTAATGCTTATTTAATTTTAATATTAAAAAAACTTTATTCCTTAAATTCCAAATTACTCTAAATATCAGTATAGTTTTATTGAGATAAATCCATTAGACAAATATATTTCCTTTCCAAATGGAAGTTAAGAACTTGTTGGGAATAAGAAACAAAAGGTATAATTTAATGTGTGTAGAATTAAATTTTTGCTACACAGATGTGACTGAGAGTAAATTCCTGAATTTTTGGTTGATGGAAGGCTATACTCAAGTAATTATTATCAGTAGCTCAATGTAGGTTACATTTTTTGTAGTCAGTAATAAAATTGTCAACATACATGAGGGGATCAAAGGAGTATTTGAATTGAATTAATGATAAAATAATGTTGAGCAAGATATTTAGATCCTTAAAGGTGTTACCTATGGTGTCATGGTCATACTTTAATTAGTAATTAGACAAATTTAAATAAATAAATAAATAAATGAAATAGGCTAATATCGCTTATATTCTAATTGAGAGAAAGCACATTTAAAGAAAAATCTTAAGAGGAGTACAGGGGTCTATTTTGTAGGGAAATATCTAATAAAGTAGTGAAATGATTGAATAAAAGATAATTTTCACACACTTTGTTTCCTTTACAAGAGTGAGAAGCAGGTATGAAAAGGCCTGTGCAGTAAAATTCCCAGTAACTGGGGAAATGTAATAATGTTAGTTAAGAAGTGTAATGCTATTTCTATTTCGGTCTAAAAAGACTGAATTTATTTTTAGTTCAAATTCAATATACAAGTTCATATTTCCAAGGAGAAAACACAATTTGTGGCAGGATACTTTTTTTGGAAATACTGTTTTATGTTCTACTGTCTTTATTTTCCTTCCATATCTCATTTAAAGGAGCTAACCAGAACCTATCCTGCCTCTACTCCAAATTGTGTACAAGCAATACGCAGAAATTACTTGAAGACATAGGTGTGCTTGTTGTCATATTTTATATAAGTGAAAGCCTAAAAGAGCTGAGGATGAGAGATGGAAGAATAACCTGGAAGCCTGAGGATGTGGGCACTGGGGAACAGGAAGTTTCTGGACATTGGAAAACAGCTAAATTCATCAACCTTTGGTAGATTGTTCTCTGTGGCAATGCCCCAGGAAGGTGACAAGATCTCAGAGCAAACTGCTATGTGGAATGCACAGATGTACATAAAGGATCCCCATGTCAGTGAAGATCCTTGTACAAATGACAACTGGGGTTCATATTCTGAATGTTTGTTTATTTGTTTGTTTGTTTGTTTTGGAGTGGGGGAGGGATTGGGTGGGAGGACAAAAAGCATATCATGTAAGTCTCCAGGAAGTAAAAGGCCCCTTTAAGACTGAAATTGAATGTTCTCCTAGTTTAATGGGATGGAAGCTTAGAGTTGAATTTAAGTAGATTAAATGCAAATAAAGGAAGTAATATTTTTTACATTTCTTGCATGACTGAGTTTGAGGACTGAGACTATCATTAATTTTAATATTAATTTATTGAACTAGCTACGAAGGAGCAGATCACATACTGCAGAGGAGCACGAGATAGATTAGAGCCATGCGAAAAGTGGGGGGTTCCAGAAACCACTGGGTGAAAGAGAACTGGTAAAATATAATTTCTACAGATCTGGTACTTGACATAAAATTTATTAATCAGGTGAGGATGAATAACAACAGAGTGAGGTCTTTCTGTGGCCATACTAAGGACTTTTTCAGAAAAGTATGCTCATCGGTGTACTAAAAGTATAAGATTAATAACAACATGAAACACACAGAACTGGATGAGCTGAATCTGACATTTCAAGAATAAAGATGCTATAGATTATACTACAGTATGCAAAGAACTTCTCTTACCATGCCTCCGTAAGGAATTCCTCATTGACTTCTTAGTGTGGTCAACATGGAAATAAACTTTATACATTATTATATAGAAATTAATATAAGTACTATTAGGTTTCCTCCTTCTGGCATTCATTTAGTGATTCTGGTTATTATTACTTCTATATAACAAGTATCTTTGTAAAATTCTGTCATAAACAAGGTTATTTCTATTCAGCTATATCATATTCCAAGTTGTTATCTATACTAATCCTTCCATGGTGGGGGGGGGAAGGGGGTGTGTGGAGTGTGGGGGGATAGGTTTAGGTGCAATCTCCTCTCACTATTAAAAATCATTGCTCCAACAATTCTCCCTTTCTCCCTTACAGCATGTATTTTCTCCCTTTCCCACTCGATGATTACTTGAGTTAAGAAATCAGCTGGTATTTCTCATCTTAAAACACCAACCAACCAAGCAAACAAAACAACAAAGCCAAACAAAAAATTCTCGAGTCCACTTCCCCCACCCCAAGTACTGTATTAATTCTCAGTTCCCATTTGCAGCAAAATTTCTTGAATTGGTCACATCTACTGTTTTTAATTACTTTTCTCCCACTCTCTCTTCAACTACCTCCAACTTAATGTTTGCCTCCATGACTCTCTGCTATTGCAAGATCACCAATAACTTAGTTAATGCTAAATCTCTTGGTCAATTCTCAGTCTTTATTTCACTCAGAGAGTCAGGAATTGACACAGCTAATCAATCACTCCCCCTTTCCCTTTTTTCTCCTGGCTTCCAGAACATCACCTTGTTCGTCTCTTTTCCTATATCATTGGCCAATCTTTCTCTGTCCTTTTTGCTTTTCTTTAACCTGCCAGGCATTCTCTCACCCTAGGGCTTTTTTCAGTGTATTTTCCACCTAATCAGATTGTGCTTGCCCCTAACAGTCACAAGGTACTAATGCCCTCAATGTCTTGGATTCTTAGTCCAAATCTTACCTCAATGAAGCCTAACCTGACCACCCTTTTAAAAATTGCAATCCGTTGTACTCTATTCTCAATCCACTTAACCTCCTTTATTTTCCTGTTCCATAGTACTTACCACCATCTAACTTACTGTATAACTTACCTAATTATTGCTTATGTTTTCTCCTATCTGCCTCCTTGCATTTGAATGTAAGTTCCATGAGGACACAATGCAGTGTCTTGCATGCTCTTCTGGCCATGCTGGTGCATACGCTGGCTCTCACACTTCTGGTATTTTTATGTTAAAGTTCTTGGTCTCATATCCTAGTTTTCTCTGCCTACCAGTTATAGCAGATGAGAGCCACTTTACATGCCACAAAGGAGGCACTGTAGCTTTCCCACTTACACTCAGTGTTTTGTTATCTTGTCTGAAGGTTAATTGAGCTTAGCAAGAGCCACTGCATTTGATAGCCCTTGTAATTTCAACTTTCTCCATATTTTCAAATACCTGACCTATTACAATAGCCCATGAATTTGTGTCCACTGGTCTATCATCCCATTTTATCTCCCATAAAAAGAATAATAACCATATTGCTACCTTGACTACCTGTGCCAAGAGCTATCTGAGCGCCACCTACCAGTGACAGGATCCTCATTGCCACTAGATGATTTTGCTCCAAAATTTCACTGTAATCTGTTTCCTTGGACCATGTGCCAACTATTTTGGAGTGGGGGATTGAACAGGGGAGGTCCCTTAAAAGCAGGTTGAGATGAAAATGAGCACGCAGGGTGTTTATTAGGGACTGCTGTTGAAATCATCACCTGTACAAGGGAAGGAAAGGCAGCAGCTTGAATTGAGGGAGAAGTTAGGCTGCATTCAAAGGCCTTCGTCAACCCCACAGGGAGTTTTGAATCTGGAATAGAACTGTGAGCATCACAAGCTCCACTGAGGGAGCCAGGGCTTCAAGTCCCTATGTCAGCCAGTCAGTGGAGTGGATGCCCCAGGAGAAAGACACGACCTTGGGTGACCCTAGCCAAGGCAACTGAGAAAAAGACTGATGCTTGGGGGCTGTTTGCCAAATGCGCTCTGAGCACCAGGAGGAATGAATCCTTTGGTCTTGAAGAGGGACCTGTGTGGCACATCTCAGTGTCTGCTACAAATACCTTCCACAGAGGGTGCCAAAAAATGTATACACATTTTAAGAAAGGAAAATACTATATTAAAATTGTAATACTCAATATATACCAATCACAAAAGATGAATACAAGTAACGTTTGACTTCTGCAAATAAATACAAGAGGTTCTCAAAGTGGTTACCATCAGTGTAATTTTAATACCGTTTTTTCTTTCTTAAAATGTGTATACATTTTTTTTTGGTACCCTCTGTATTTCAATTTCTGTGAGGATTGATAGATGCTGTTCAATCAATACTGTGTGGTATGTATGGTATATTGCATTTTCTCAATTTGCTATTGAATATATGAATAACTGATATATGCTTTAAGAATTTAGTATTTGGCTATACCCAGTCAGCATGCTTGTCCCAGATTGATCAGTACAGCCTATATGTAAATGATAACTTGCAACTAGCACATAGCCTGCGAACAGTACCAAAGTATAGGAACATGATCAGTGTTCAATTTGGCCACACTAAAATCAATAGCACTTCCTGAGACTTGGGAGAGATTACACTCTAACTAAAAGCTTAAACTGTAGAATTAGTATCCATTTCATGGCATTAAGGTGTAATTCTGAGACAATAAGAACCAGCTAAAATTGAATTTGAATTATTAATGATACTTAAAAACTACTTAATAATTCTATTAACACTAAGTTCAACAAACAGCAAGGTGTGGAATATAGGCCTGAAATATAATTGAAGAACTCTATCAAGAGATTAAGAAGACACAAGCCAGGAATAGAAAGTTGATTACAGCCCAGAAAATTGACCCTAAAAGAGGGTTAAGTAAATTAGAATAATAAACTTAACATGTTCTGTTAGATCCATGCTATGACAACTGTTGTTCTGTAAGAAAAGCGTTCTATGGTCAGGAAAATGTAAGTTGATTTAAATAAAATTAAATGATTTCTTTAATTGTAAAGCTTTCTCAGCCTCAAAGATTTTAATGTACTATGTTAGTTTGAGGCTTTTGAGAAACAGATACCTATATTGGATCAAATGTACAAAAGAGATGATTCTTTTTTTAACTACTATAAAGGCTAAAGGGGCAGGGGAGGGATAAAAGTGTGATGAGCCCTCATATCATGATGGAGGGCTATGAAAGGTGAGAGGAGGACTGGGTAGGAAGAGGTCCCTCTGTAGCACAAGTCAGACAAAGTCTTGGCCAGACATTGGGAGGCCCTGGAGCAAAGACTGTCCATTATTGGCGTTCTATGTTGGGTTGCAGTGGCCTGTCTCTGGTACTTTCTTTTATTGATTGATGGACTGATTGATTTTTAATTAGTTTCAGGTGTACAAAACAATGTAATAGACATTTATACCCCTCACAAAGTGATAACCCCCCGCCCCCAATCTACTACCCCTCTGACATCATATATAGCTGTTATAATTCCATTGACTTTATTCCCTATGCTATATTCCATATCCCGTGATATATTAAATTATAGTTGACATTCCTTATTATTCAGCTTCAGCTTCAGGTGTACAGTGCAGTGGTCAGGCATCTACACCGTTCATGAAGCGGTCTCCATAATAAGACAAGTGCCCATAGGGTACCCTACAAAATCTTTACAACATTATTGATTATATTCCCCAAATTGTCTGGTACTCTTGCCATGCTAAGACACTGGCAACAGCCCTGCAGGAAGTGTGACTTTGGTGTGAATGCTGCTGACTGTGAGGTGTGGTTGCTGGAGGTTCTCAGTCCATTGTCTTTGCTACTTGCAGGTTCTCCCTAAAGATCTGAGTGACCGGGATCACCGCATAAACTAATATGTTAATATGCAACGAATTTAAAAGAGAGGGATATAATGAGAACTTTGGTGGGGGTTTTATTGTTGTTGTTGTTTTTTTTGGTAACAATGCCCTTATAAAACCAGTGTTCTGTTACTTGGGTATCTGTTATGGAAAAGAGAAAATTTTGTTGTTTCTATTTAGGATAACATAAGCAAATTTACCAATCAGATTTTTACTGGCAACAGAACGAAATAAAAATAGATTATGTCACCAAAGGAAAAATTTATATTATGTATTAGGAATACCATCTGATATAATACGTGGTAAAAGGGCAAAACAGCTTATCAAATGCATTTCAGAATTTTAAATCCTGCATAAGATGACTTCATCTTCCTCCCCTAAAACTTTTTCTCCCCAAATTTTCAAGTGCATCTCTTTCTGTTGACTCTCCTTTTACCTCTTTGACTTTTTCTTTACAAGATCTTTGATTCTCTGGACTGTCATTGTGGCAGCCACAACAATGCAATATATAGGTGATGTATTATAGAAATGTACACTTCAAACCTATATAATTTTACTAACCAATGTCACCCCAATAAATAAATTAAAAAATATACTGCTCAGGTCTCCTGCTGTGGGGTGGATGGTTGACTGACAGCCCCAGCTAAGTTCCTCTGCAAACTCCCACCCACTCACACCCTCACCCTGAGCTGAACATGACCCATTATTCTAGCAGGATGCTTTGTCTCAAGGACTCCCCATCAATCTAGCCCAGGGTTTCTCAGAACAAAGCTCTAGTCTGAAACTATATTCCTATCCAATCCTGCTTTCCTACCTTTATCCTCCAAAGGCATTTTCACCAATACATTTGTTACACATTTAAGCTCATATTGGTGTCTGCTTCTCAGAAGATGCAAAATAATAGTCACTTAAATGTTTATATTTTCTAGCATTATATCATGGGCTCTCTACCTTTTTCACTCTATTTTTAAAAATTTTTTTACCATCATTTTATACTAATGAATCCCAAATCTACTGTTTAAGATTCTTCAGAGCTATTTCTGGTTATGTCTCTGTTCCCTCCTGTTAACTAGGTTTAAAAAGAACCTGGAGCAACACTTCCATGGCTCAGGGAAGCTCCCCAACTTGTGTGTCCATTCTGAATCCTGTTGTTTTGGCGGTGTTTGCACCAGGGTTCAGCATCTCTGTTGGAACCCTTTGAATTGATATCTTGGTTGGATGGCATGCTTAGATTTTGATATTTTTTGTTCTTCTGTTTTTATTCCTAGGCACAGTCCCTTTGGTAGGCCTGAGCTCCATACTCCAGAGTCAGTGGTCCAGTTTCTTTCACCCTCACACACCCTGAATCTCTATGACTCCAGTTATGATCAAAGGCTCAGACCTATTCATGTCTGGAGCAGGGGTGGAGGGGAAGGGTAAAGCAAACTCCAAACTCTATCCTGAACTAAAGACTTGTATCTAATAACCTATTGGATGGTTGTACCAAAATATTTTACTGGACCAAACTCCCCAGCTCTGAAAATGAACTTGTCATTGCATTTCACACAAATATGTTTCACCTCTAAAATCACTATCTTGAGCAACCTCACAGACAGTGATGTCATTAACCAAAAAAAAAAATGTTGGAGTTTCTATAAACCCGTTTCCCATTTCTAGTCAGTCACCATTCCTGTTAACTGTCTTTATTCATTATTTGGTTCTCCCTTATCTGTCCCCACAACCAGTGTCATAGGTCCGCCTTCATCGTGACTCACCTGCACCATTATAAAAGTCTCCTTGATTGTCAAATGGCCTGCATTTTTTTCCCTCCATCTATTGTCCACATTTTTTTAAGACTATTTTTTTTTCAAAAGCACAAATCTAAACATTTACTCTTGGGTTTAAAATGTTTTTCCTTTCCTTTACCTAATGATATGGTCCAAACCCCTAGTTATGGCATCTAAGCTCCTTATGACCAAACCATTATGAGTTTTTCCTGCTTCATTATTGGCCCCTCTTCCATTTACTTTATGCTTTAGTATAACTGAAATATGGCCAGCTCCTGGAACATGACATATTTGGCCAGGCTATTGCGTTTTTGTTCCGTAAGTTTGGGATGCCTTTCTCCTTACGTTCCTGTTTAGAATTCAAGACAATTAAACAGTATCACCTTTTGGAAGCAATGTTTTTACTCTCTTTTTTATTCATGAACCTTATAATCACTCCCCACCCCACTTTTTTTTACTTCATAGTTGGGCATTTCTACAGTACCTTGTCCTTGCCTCTGTTAGAGACCCCTATATATGAGTAGAACCCTCTATAATGTACATTTATTTGCTTTGTCTGCAGGCTATGAGTTCTTTGAAGGTAAGATCAAAGTATTCATTTTTGTACCAAAAATGTTAAGGATTATGCCAGGAACTTAGAATATGCTTTAAAAAATGTGTTGAATAAACTATCCCTTCTATTATATAATTATGCCAAAGAAGACAATGGTTTCAAATCAAGGAAGTTGAGTGTCCAACATGAGATCACAATGCTTACTGATGTGTCTTAATTTAAAAAAAGAGAGAAAAATCTAACAAAGAGAATAAACAGTTTTTAAAAAAAGAAATTAGAGACATTAATTTATTTTTTAACTAATGTTGAATTAAATTATAGAATGCCCCTGGGGAATAAAGCCTATAAAATTCTCAACCTTATTTTCCATAAAGTCAAAGCATTTGTGCTTGCTCTTAAATAAGAAACCTAAAAAAAAGATGTGGCTTGTTTTTAAACACATTTGCATGCTTTTGTTGAGAGGTCTAGCTTTGGCAGGCTAACCTTAGTAATAAATTTCCCACAAATAGTTGTGGATGTACTCTTAGCAACCCAATAATAACTACCCAGGAAGGATTAAATTACAATGGATTTTCAAAGGGAAAAATGAGCACATCAATTCCCCCCACTCCTCTGGAGCATTCATTGAATGCAAATAGTTAGAACTAAAATATATTAGAAAAGAAACTTAAGTTGAGGTGTTTCAGCATGTGCAAATCAAAAGTAAAATTTCTTAGTAAATAAGATGAACGATGGTGAAGACAAATGGATAAGAACAGTGTTAGCACTAAAAGATTGTATGAGCATGGCTCTGCATCCATGGAGGAGATGGACGGGGTCCATGGGTGCTCAGGGAGAAAGGATTGAAGTAAGCATTTCCTTCCACTTTTTTTCACGGGTCAGGAGGAAGTTCCAGATTTTACCCATGATGAGAATCTGTCTTTCTTAGCTTCTTTTCTTTTTCTTAATTGAGGTAAAATTTATGTAACATAAAAATCAATCATTTTAAAGTGAACAATTCAGTGGCATTTAGTACATTTACAATGTTTCACAATCTTTATCTAGTTCCCAAACATTTCCATTATTCTCAAAGGAAACCCCATGCCATTAGGCAGTTCCCCCATATCTCCCTTCCCCCAACCCTTGGCAAGAGTGTCTTGTTTTCACTAATCAACTGGCAGTTCCCAGGGGTATTTGCATATGTATATATTCCCTCATTCAGACAAGCCAACTAAAAATATTTGAACCAAATCCATTTTCTTCAAATTTGGAGATGTTGTATAATATAAGCAAAGATTAAAACATCATCAAATTAAGAATAAAGGACATTATGCAAAAAGAATTTTCTAATCACATTTATTGGTTTCATTTAATTTGAAAATGATATCTCCTAACAATAGCTTAATGCTAATGCTAATGAAGCATTATAAACAACAGGGCAAAATGTTTTCCAAGTTATCTTACATGTTGATTTTTTTTCCTTCCACCCTAATTGCGAAAACTTATTGTAAGACATCTACATCTATATTATAGGGGTTATCCTAGTAGGACATTTCATATAAGAAAACATGATCCATTATAAAAAACAAAAGTACCAACTAAAATGAAAAATAAAGCCCTGGCCTTTCATTTTACTTTTTTAGCCTAAGATTCAAAATTGACCAAATACTAAGGTTTTGTTACATGAGCTGTAAGACTTCTTTAGCTCTAGTGTTCCATATTTTATGTTCCAGAGTGAATTGCATGAACCCTAATTATTTCCTTTGTCTGGGACTGAAAATTTTTCCAACAGTGGTGAAGCCAGAGTTCATTGTGTTTTCCTTTTACATCAGAGTCAGCAATTATTTATGTTGTGATTTTTTAAATTAATGTCTGTCTATTCCACTGCTTTGTAACAGTCATAAGGGCAAAGAACTTATCTGTTATTTATTATTCATTCATAGCACATAGCACCATGCTTGACATATAGAAGGTACCATAAAAGTATTTATAGTATATAAAACAAATGAATCAATAAATGAATGTTTGAAACAGACTTCTTCCCCCTGTGGAGAGAAAGACACTTGGACTTATGAGAGGCAGTCTAGGTCCCAAGTACCCCACTTGCCCCATTCCTGAGGTACACATAGGTCTCCAGAGCTTTCTTTTATCTTGATGTAGATCTTTGGGGTTCACCCCTGGACCCTAAAATGACTCCCAGGGGATCACCTACATGACTGTGGCCCTATGATATCACAGTAATGAAATGTGCAGCTACTCACAGAATAGACACAGGTATTAATAGTGGCTTATCAGTGACCAGTGCTGCACTGACTGCTTTTTCAGATAACTCCTCCCAAACTTTTGAACTGTTTTTTTTTTTTAAAGCAAGCACTGAGTCTGTGATAGCATCTCCCTGAGGTCACCAGCCTGGCATTCAGCTCTTTTGATCTGAGTTTCCTGATTCATCTACCAGGTTCTGGGAGAAAGTTTTTGCTATCCTGGCATTCATTATGAACAAATAATTCTAGCCTTAATCCTCTTAAAATAAAGTTTCTTCTTATCTGTGGCTATAACCTATGATCTTCTATGAAAGGCTTTGCTGAGAATTACCCACCCTATACATATGGCTTGGACATTGGCTCTCTGAATACCTGAACTCTCTGTGACCCTCTCAAGTAGCAACAGTGTTGGTTTGGCTGTTGCTCTGGATGCCAGATGGGCAGGAAGCCCATGTCCTCTGTAAGTGGACACTTAATAAACACACATATATTTTATTATTATTTTTATCTGCCATGCCTTTTTTATTATATTAACAGAATCATCCTATGTAATATCCTTGATCAATTTTTTAAGAAAAAATTACAGTGAACTTGAGTTAGATTCTTTGAATGAAAGGCAAGTGAAAAAGCAACAAACATACATATATTGAACACCTGTTCTATGTCGGGCATCAGGCTAGGCATTTCTGTAACATGCTCTGTAGCAAGACAAATCCTACTATTTAGGCAATAACATTCTATTATTCCATTACATTGTTTGTCATATTCATTCAAATAGATGATTTCTCTTGGGCATAGCCCATTACTCTAGAGATAATTTAAAACAACAACAACAACAAAAGCTAGGTGAAGTTGTTACCAATGGATTTAACTCTGCCTTAAAGAGAACAACTAATGAATTGCATAGAGTGTCACCCCTCATATATAATTATGAACTTTCTGGTCCACCCCCAGGGGGTTAACCCACTTGGAGCTGTTTATCCATTATTGTCTTGATTTTCAGTAATCCCTCACTAGGTTCTCTCTCATCTTCTTATTCCTTGGGATGTATTTTCAAAACAAGTATTATTGTTAGACCATATTATCCCTTTCTGAGATTCAGTTTCATCATCTGCCAAAGGAATGCATATCAAAACTTGGACCACTGTATTGAGGATTATGCAGGCAAGTATGAGTTCAATATGAAAAGCTCTGGGGTTGATGAATAGTGTCTATCACTTGTACAAGAAGGGCAGCCGTGACTCCCATGCCTGGTATCTGCCACCCGGGTGAGAGATGATTGTAAAAATATCAATCTTTGCTTCATTAGAAATGTGTCCTGAAGTTGGCCTGGTAACCAATAAGCAGGTGCATATTGTATTATTTCTCTTCTTCTCTATCCCCAGGAAAAAAAGATCCACTTCTTAAGATAAATGTTTATATATGGTTGAAGCCAACTTTTGTAGACTAAAAACCTCACTACCATGCACAGCATTGTTTCTATAGAAAAATGTATTCTTCCCTCCAAACTACTGACTTAAAAGTGCATATTTAAGGACATAATCTTATATAATTCCTTTTTAAGGGAGTTAACTTGCACTTTTGATAACTCAACAGAAATTCTGCTGTAATCTGAGGACTGCAGATACTGAAGTGGGTGACATCATCATCCACAGTATTTGCCAATGGAAAAATTTCCCTCTCTGTATTAACAGAGATTCAAAGAGAGAGAGAAAGGGGAAAAATTAGGGTAGCGGGATGATACACTCTCATTGAAATCTTAAGAGCATCAATTCTCAAACTGTGCTGCTAAATATGAGTTCTAAACATAGCCTACATTTTCAGCATAAAGAAATAATCTTTAGTTGTAATATAACCCTTATACACTTCCTGATTCAAGACCAAAATCTGAGTCTTAGAGAGAATTCACTTATGTCTAAAGTGTGGTGAGTTTAGATTTTTTTTTCCCCCTAAAAGCAATCATGCACATGTTTACAGAACATCACAACCAGGAGAGTAGCACCATATAATAAGTTTCTATCAGTGCTTTCTGTATCCAAGTCAGGTCAAACATCCAAGGTGTCCATTAGTGGTAAGAAGAAAGAAACACAAAATAAAACTTGCTGCTACTTAAAGTGGTACTAGAATGTATAGCCTCTCATGGAAGTCAAAACATCAAAAGAAATCTAGCTAACCCTATTCACCAAAGTCTATTTTTACCACTTCATACTATGGGAAGGCACATTTTTTATTCTGTGAGTTATCATTTGGAGGTATATTTTCTAGAGACTTAAAAGAAAAATAGAATGAGAATGGACATTTAGACAAGTGCACAGGGAAAATGAAAGAAACTACATAATTGTTAGAACATTTATACAACATAGTTTTGAAAGACAAGGATCACTTTTTCTTCAAGGAAGGTAACATTTGAGAGAATGACCACATTGATGAACAAATACAATGAATATTTAATAGCTTGAAACTTCAACACTGCTTATATCTGAGACAGAGCATAAATTTAAAAAACCAAAATATTTCAGTTCAGAGAAACAAATTCTTCTTTATATTATCTTAATTTTAGATATCATTCTGCTGATCTGAAATGGCCTTTCTAAGAAGATAAAATGATACATTAATTATCTCTGCTAATTAAGTTTTAAAGGTTTTAATCTGAAACAGGTATAGTCCAAAGATTAAGTTATTATATAAAATATTCAATAAATGTTATTGAGTGGGGTGCTGTGAAAGGTTCAGTAATAGAAGATATCGCATTTGCCCTCAAGTCACTAGCACATTTGTTGTAGAGAAAAGAAATACCTATATAGCAACAATGTCAAAGAACTAAAGTATAAAGTTCAATGCCATATTAAATATGAATTGTAAAGTTAAGAATTCATCGTAGACTATGGAAATTTCAGGAGTTCTCAAAAATGGCAGCAATTTTAATTTCTACTATGAAAAAATATATAAAATAACTCTTAAAATAGTTTTAATTTTAAAATGAATTATTTGAAGCCTTCTAGTTCATACGGAATGATCGTGATTATGATTCCTTTCCTCAGTGTTTTGTCTTTCAGCTGAACACTCTGGCCACTCTAAGGATCTTGACTGTTACAAAGTCTAAAATGGCTTTTAATCTTGATTATAAATGTATAATACAAATGTATAATAGATCACCAATTATAGAAACACTATGTAGAAAAATAAGTGAATCTTAATCAACAAGTGAACTCTGATATGCAAGAAACATCATGATTTCCATTTTCATTTGTGTAATTTAAATGGATTCCATGACTCAATCCTGCTGGGTGGGATGGAAATTTAACCTTAGTCATGACTCATCTCCAACACTTGCAGGTACAGGTCCCAAGTTTTGCACAGAGCATAGGTGAGGGGGCCTCTGTAGTCTTTCCTTCTCACTCCTTCTGAGAAGCTTATGTACTAAGATGTCTCATTATCTACTACTAGCTTTGTTTTTGCTGCTATGCTGAGGGTACGGAACCTCTGAAATGTTTTGAAACCTTGGGGTCTGGACTGTAGCCTCCATAGGTGCACAATAAAGATCCTCCCTGCTGGGACCTCCTGAACTTCCTCAAATGCTACTATCCAATGGGGGATGGGCTTGCTGCTCTCTCTAATAGCTTGACCTCTTCCAATTCTCAGGGCTATTGAAAAGAAAAACTATTAATATAAAACATGTTGCCTTTAAACGGCTTGGGCTTTCCTTTACAGACCTTATATGAGACAATAGCAAGCAGATTCTTTTTTAGGAGTGGGAACTCCTCCATTTTTTGGATTTCCAATAAGCACAACTAGCAAAACCTGAAGGGGAGAAGAGTGTAAAGCAGGGAGACTCAGCATATAGGGGCATTCCATATTTTAGCTTGGGTTAATTTCCTGTAATATATTTACTAGAAATCAAATATGGTTAAAGATATCCTTGAACATTCATTTAATTTCCAATAAAGAACAGTAGGCTTTAACTTGTATATTCAACTTTGTACAAAATGTTTATGTGTACATGATGCAAACATTAATGATGTGAAAATAAAAGCATCTGTGCAGAGAATTGTAAGTTATTATACACACGTGTGTGTCTATCATAACAAAACTCTCTGCACAGATACTTTTTGTTGTAGATGTTCTTTCTTTCATTTAACCTCTACTGCCTGGAGAGTTCAGTTTATGTTGGGTCAAATGTGAATATCATGCACCCTACAACCTATGCTCAGAAAGAAGGCCAGTTTATTCTTTGGGGATTTTAATCATTCCAGAATTTCAACCAGTCTTCCTTTTGAAACTGATGAAAAACAGACCAATCTGCTTATGTACAATGTCTAAGTCGTTTCCTATGCAAGATCCAGACTCATGGTTAAGGTGAAATTGACTATCTTCTGATTCAGTTCAGAGAATTTAAATGATTTTGGACAATGCAATGAGGGTTAATTCTGTGGTCCACTTGGTTAACCCTGTCTTAAAAATCCTGTTGTGCATGATCCCAATTTGAACATGTGTGACATCATGCCATCACCTGCATGAAATGGAGGAGCACTGAAATAGACATGCCCATGTCAGAAGGGTTTATTAAAGAAACAGAGATGGAAAAGCATTGATAAATTGCTTTGGATGCCAAGCCGAGGTACTTATTTTTTTGCTATGCAGTAAGATGGTGTAATATATTTCTATGAGATTATCAACCAGATGAAGAACAATTTGGTATTCTAACAGCAAGAACTGACATAGAATTGTAATAAGTAGAGATACCATACTTCTGATAAGCTCTCTTTCAGAAACAGTATTTATATATACATATAAGATGCCAGCACATGAAATATAGTCTATTTATCAAGGCTGAGAGAGAAGAAAAAGAAAATAGTATTTTGAATACACATAAGTTGTAGAGCAGTATTATTCATAGTGTACATCAGAATCATATGAGAGGTTGGATAAAGATGGAGAATACTGAGCATTACAAAATCATATTAAATGAAATTATTTGCAGTCAGTCAAGGCCAGAAATTAAAAAAAACTTAATATATGCTATTCAGATGTTTTTTTATGACCATTAAATGTGAGGACCACTGTAAAATTCAGGTGAGGTTGACTGATCCTAACATGCCATTATGTTCTGAGTAAGTCACTTAAGTTTCCTGAACTTTAATCTCCTTTTTTGCAAAAAAACAACAACAAAAAGTTACCTGTAACAACTACATCAAAGAGTTTAGAGGATGACTAAATGAGTGATGAGATATGAAAACACTTTCAGACAAGCACATACTTGTATTGCTGTGGTTGTTGTCATCTTTTTTACCATCATACCTCAACTCCTTCCTTGAGCTCTATATTCCTTCCCTATTCTCTGTAATAAATACCCTGTGAGAACCCAGGTCCAATGGCCACTAATTTCCATAAAACTTAGAATAGTCTGTGTTCCAGTCAATGAAAGTATAAAGCTGGAAGGGATTTTAGTGTATTATTTTGACATGTCTAATTCTGTGTTTTACGAGTGAAGAAGATATTGAGGCCTGGAGATTTCAAGTTACTTTGTCAAGACTTTTCATATTAGAACACAAGGATGATAGTTTTGAGTTTTTAGAAAAAGTTTATTGCATTTTATATATGCGTTGACAAGTATGCTGTGTCTAACATCTGTTTGCTTTTTCTTTCCCACTTGTCAAAAAACAGCTAATAGGGGGTCCGGGTCCAAGTTCCAGATATAGCACAGAGAATTGCTCATGTGATTGATTAATGGGTGTGATTGCTCCAGTAGCAATAGGAGGGTCTGTTGTCAGGTGGCTTTTTAGAGTTTAATCCCAAAGTCCCAGGTAGTTTACATTTGTTTGTTATATTCTTGATCTTTGTACTTTCAGCAAACATCTTAGGCTTCAACAAAAATTGCAAAACACAAGTAAAAAAATCTGCTCAACATTGATAGAAAATTTTGGTTGATAATCCATAATCACAAAGGATATATATCACTGTATCTAAATATAAACAGCCATAGAATCAAAGGAGAGACCTAAGACCTAAGAAGATCTTAGAATAATATAAACTGAGTCTATAGTTTTACAGGAATGCAAACTGAAGCCAAGAAATATAATTTTGCTCCAAATGAGTTTGAGATTATAGTAGAATACTACGCCAATCTACTAATGCATAACCCAGTTCAGTTTTTACTTCATAGGCTGCCAATTTTGAAAACAGCAAGCCTTCCCTGCCAAGCACACTCTCACATTCAATGTCAGCTTTGTAGGGAGAGTAGTTAAAAGACTGCTAAATATTTTCTCCTCTAATATATATTATCAGACTGATAAAACATCTGAGGGCACTGAGCATAATTTGTTGTGTGAGTGTTCTCCTTTTTTAATTATAATTATCCCTCGACTTTAACCCTATTCTCACAAAACTAATCAAATTGCTTTTAAATCCACATCCTCAGAATTATGCTAATATAGGTATCTATTGTATGTATACCACACATAAAATAAAGTTCAGATTTTACCATCTTCCATATTTCAGAAAAAGATTATTATATCAAATGACTTAAATTCCATGGATGAAAATAGGTTTTCCAGGGTATTATTTCATATTGCTTTCAGTGGAATTTTCTGCATCACAAAGCATGCTACAAAGACCTGCTCTTAGTTAAGCCACAAATAAAATATACGAGTACAGTGGATTATTAAACAGTAAAAGAAAGAACCATATACACAGGTACTGCATATGGGAAATCAACCAACAAATGAAGTCGCCCCAGTCAGCAGCCAACATATAAATAAAGACAAGTGTTCTTCACTAGGAAGAAAAGTAATTTTGAATGATAACAATTGTGTAAAAATGCAATATTTCAAGAGCCCTTTTTTTGAACAATAGATGTGATTTGTCATGCTTTTTAGCTTTAAAGCTATTTTTAGCACATTGTAGAAAAATAAATATATTTTAAAAATGAGGTTGATCATCAAGTGTATTTTCTGATATAAAATATTACACATGAGCTTTTTTGATAATGGAAGACAAGCATTACAGTCTGGATTTTACTTTATGCCTAAGGAAAACTCATTATTATTAAAACAGGAATGAATCATGCTTATTTTGTTGTATTGTTAATTTTTAAGTGAAATTAAATAACATTTGTAATAATAAACTCTTTGTAAAAAAGGTTTTGAGATAATAACCTTATTTTGCATGTTATGAGAGTAATAACATATGTGATCAAAATAAAAATACTCCTAGTATTAATATATTGAAGTATCATGCTACACCTTTCCCTTTTCATTCCTTTTCTTCAATCATTATTTTTTTGTAGATATGTAGTCACGCCTATTTATTTTAGATGGTTTATGTGATACACAATTAATATCAATATTATTTTCAAAAGCCATATTATTTTACATGCAGTAAAGCCTAATTAACAGGATAAATATGTGAGATTCTTTATTAGCCAAATATTATTTTTCCACATTGTTCCTATATAATTATTAATATAAAATACTACAAATATTATTAAGTTTTAAAAATACATGAGTGTATATAAACTAGGAGAATACTTAAATTGCATCAATGCCAGAATACAAGCATGGCAGATTTAAGCTATTAGCAACATGAATTTGAGAAAATTAAATGTAATACCAAATATATAATTCAAGAAAAAAGAAGGTAAAAATTAATATTCAAAGACTTTAATAAGAAATCTCACTCCTGAAACCAATGAGAGCAAAAACGCTATTTTGACCCCTATCTGAACCAGAGAGCATACATTTTGCTCATTAAACCACATTGGATATATAATAGTATTCCATTAGCTCTCTGACACCAAGGAGATCCCATTGAGTCGGGGAGCTGAGATTTACCACTAAATAATATCAGGAGTTAAATAATAACAAAAGTGTTGCAACAAGTACACTAATAACTACTAAATACAGTTTATGATGAAATAGAAGGGGCTACTTTCTGGGCATCCACTATCTGAGGAATCTTTGAGGAGGGGTAGACTTAACCAGGGATATAAAGGATGGAAAATCTGAAATAGGAAGGATGGTTAGGAGCATGGAAAGAGAACAAACTGGGCTAACAGTGGAGTATGAAATGGCTTTGATTCTAGCCATTTGATGACAGTAATTAGAGAACAATAAGGGGCGTGTGGTTAAAAGATCACTGGGCAGCAAGAAGATTGGGTCCTGATCACTAAATGCTTGATGAATTGAACTGATGATGATTTTACCCTAAACCTGCATTCTGTACTCAAATAGAAAATGAAGTTAGAGATGTCCTTAAACATGTTTTCATGTTTTTCCTTCTTAGTGGGGCTAAATTATTCAATGGCTATAGGATATGATGTCAATTCTCAGCTATCACAACCAAGTTTCCTCCTAGTGAACAAGCACATGTCCTCGCTTTTCTTCTCCACAATGGAAGGCGTTACAAATCTGAGCACCATCTGTGCTGCTTAGAAAGAGATTCTATTTTCCTTCATACCAGGTGACCAGAACAGCTTTGTCATTTCAATTTGTCATGAATTTTCCCTTTTCAGTACTCGGGCCCCACAGCACTGAAGTCCTAGCTCCCTGAGCCTAAAGCCTATCTTTAAAGGGAAACACAAATGACATGTTAATGATTAGTAAAAACACAAAGCAGGGGGTTAATGACCATAGCTGAAATTATGGACTTCATTTCCATCAGCTCAGCAGAGTCTGAAACATCCAAAGAAAGCTCAAAAAAGAGGTCCTGCTAATGCAGCTGCTCCCAAGCATGAGCACAGCTTAGTATTAACTTTTAGTCAATGAGCCATAACTCTCGTGGGGGAACACCATTCTTCAGTTCACTGGGATGTGTTGCTCCCTCTGGATGTAAGATGGCTCCCTATTACTCAGATGTCATCTAAGGTCCTGATAACCAGTTAGGTTTCATTTAGGAGATGCTCGGATCCATGTAATGATTTTTATCTGTATCTGTGAGATGATTACAGCCTGCTTCAAAAGTAGATGAGTGGTGATTTGGCAGGGGGACAGATGGGGAGAGGGTGATGGTACCTTTCTATCTGCTCTCTTCTCTAGAAATGTTTTCTTTCTTTTTTTTTTTATTGTTAGTTTCAGGTGTACAGAACAATGCAATAGTTACCCTTTTCACCCTCACAAAATAACAACCCCCCTCCCCCCATCCACTGCCCTCCCACCCCCGATATCATGCTTATCTATTACAATTCCATTGAATCCGTTCCCGCACTCTACTCCATGTCCCGAGGTTATATGTATATATAATTATAGTTGACATACAGTATTATTTCTAATGGAATATTGATCATACTACTCTCTCTCTCTTAACAATATTCAATGGCATACTGTTGCTCTCAAAAAAAGACTAAGTTTCTTAGTGTGGTCTGTTGTCTCCTGCCAGGTCTGGTCCTGTTGACCTCTCCGCTATCAACTCACATTGAGATCCCCCTTTCTGTTCTCTGTACTCTAGTCAGAGTGGCCTTCTTTCAGCAACTCCAGTGTACCTTGCTGGGCCTCTCCACAGAAACTTTGCATTTATTGCTTTCCTCCTTTCTTCAGATATTTTAACTCACACTTACCCACAGGGAAGCTCCTCTCTGTCTCCCTGGTTATATCAAATCAAATACTTCCTTGAGATGTAATTAAAGCATCCTATGACTCATTTACATTTATTTGCATAATTATTTTTTAATGACTGTATAACTGTCTCTAGAAGACAGGCTCTATGAAATCAGGGAAAGTCCATATTTCTCACCTTTGGATGCCCAATCAGCCAGCACATTGATAGGCAAATAGAAGACATTAAATATTTGCAAAATAAAAGTATGTATAGCAGCAATCAAATCATGGCAATGAAAAGCACTATATGCATATATTTGAATGTGTATACATGTACATATAGTAGTTTTACAACTATAGAACTTGTAGAATACTTTGAAGGATATTAGACCATGAAAATGAGGCACAAGACTGTAATCAGTCTATAGCTCTTTCAGGAAAGACAGGTAGAAAAACCAAGGATGGAAACTGAACAAAAAGAAGAAAAATCATAGTAATTAAAACCAGGATCATCATAAAACATATTTTTACATTGCTCATAGAGCCTATGACTTATACAAAATAAAACAATAAGCTCATGGGTTATTAAATCACATGTTTATAGCTAAACCTGTGAAATAGTATCATGCTACAAAGACTCAATGCACTGCATGCTTGAAGAGCACATATAAAAGAATATGTTAGCCTCCTCTGATAGAGGGAAGTAAAATTATGGTTTTCTGACTCTTGATAAACATAAGAATTATTTCTACTTAAAATTCATAAGTGTTCTTAAACATAGATAAACCACCAATACTATACAGGTGATGATAATTCAAAGTTATGATCATAATCTTGTTTTTTTCCCCAGAGAAAGACCCATGACAGCTGTGCGCTAGCTCATAGCAGGTATGAGCTGTATCTCAAATACCCTGCTTCAATTTCTTCCTAGTTGTCAAGGACAAATTTAATTTGTGGACCCTGCCCTCTTCACTAAACTGACAGGAAATAAAAGGGCCAATGTCAAGTGGATTTTAAGCTTTCAGAAAATGAAAGCATATAGGATATATTCCAAAAAGTCTGACTGCCCAACTTTGCTTCATACTAACAATACTTAATATTTTTAAATGTCAAATCATTTTCTGATTGTCACTCAATATAAATAGTTAACAGAATAGGAAAATTACCTTTAAAATGTATGCTTTACAATATCATCAACCTTATTTTCAGAACATATTATATATGCATGCATAGACATTTATATAAATATTAATAGCAATGGAAAGACTGTTTGTGTTACTTATGGTGAAACTGAGTCATATTTACCAAATAAAAACAAGTACTTCCATTGATAAATTTTAATAAGTCTTACTTACTACCTATATCATATTACTGGGATACACGTGGAGTTTTGATTAATATGCAGAACAAAGGGTTTTTGCCATAAAACAAATATAAAGAAGTTGTTGATTATGACATTTTTAATTTTGAGAATTACTGAAGTTTCTAGAATAGTAAATCAGAATTTAGAAATATGAAACCTTAAAATATGTGTTTTTTTAAAAATCCAACTATATATCTAGACCTCAGGCTGCTCAAGTGCAGAGCCTTATTTAATTTTTACATCAAATCTCTGAATGAAATAACAGATGCTAACAGCTGTAACAAAAACGCCAAAGTCTCAAAATAAAAATCTGTTTCTTGCCCACAAAACATCCAATGCAAATATTGTTGGATTGGGTGACACTGCAGGGAGGGCCTTCTTTAAATGATGACTTAGGGATCAAATTCTTGATGCCACCACCTTTAAATGACCTGTATGCTTGCTACATAAAGATAAGAGAATGAAGAGTTTTGTGTTGGTGCATGAACTGTATCTGGAACTGGCATATATCACTTACCCAGTCAGAGCTTCACTCAAATTCAAGGGACTTGGAAAATGTAATTAGTTCTGTACCCAGGCCCTAAAAAAAAAAAAAAAGAGGAAAAACTAAACCTTGATGAGCAGTCTCAGAAATTTAAGTCTCTGAAATACCCAACAGAGTAAGAACACAGTGATTGCTTGATTTACGTATACGTAACCTAGATAATGTGGAAATGCAAGAAAAGTTTGTTTCTTTTATCTTTTTTTTCTTTTTAAGATTTTTATTGGGGAATTGGAGAAGGGGAACAGTGTTGGGGAATCGGGGAAGGGGAACAGCCAAGTTGTTGTCCTTCAATCTTAGTTGTGGAGGGTGCAGCTAGCTCAGCTCCAAGCTCAGTCGCCATCTGGCTGCCCATCAGCAGCTCAGGGCAGCTCAGCTCAAGGTGCTGTGTTCAATCTTAGTTGCAGGTGGGTGCAGCCCATTATCCCATGCAAAAGTCAAACCGGCAACCTTATTGTTAGGAGCATGTGCTCTCACGAGCTGGGCCATCCTGCCAACTATTGGAAGCTCAGCAGTAGCTCAGCTCTGGCGCAGCTCACTAGCCCATGTGGGAATTGAATCGGCAACCCTGCTGCTCAGAGCTCAAGTTCTTATACCAAATGAGCCACTCGACCGGCCCCTCTTTTATCCTTTTTTTTTTTTTTAAGATTTTATTGGGGAATTGGGGGAGGGGAACAGCGTTGGGGAATCAGAAAAGGGAAACCGACAAGTTGCTGTCCTTTTTGTTCTTCTGGATAGTTGTGGAGGACGTTGCTTCACTGGCCCATGTTGGTATTATCCTTGCACTCTTCCCAGGTGAGGCAGTCACTCGCTGGCCATTGGACGGCTACTCACGTTGGTTCACAGCAGCTCACGAAAGCTCACACCAGCTGCCGGCCAGCTCCACTGTAGCCTATGCTGTCGCCAGTGACTCATGGCAGCCCAGCTCCAGGTAGATGTTGTTCACCATCTTAGCTGTAGAGGGCGCAGCGTCACTGGCCCTTATATGTGGGATCCGAACAGGTGTCCTGCTGCTCAGAGCTGGTGTCCCAAGCAAACTCTTAACCAATGTGCCACTCAGCTGGCCTGCTTTTATCTTTTTAAATAAAAGAATTTACCATATATTTAGGGGACAGGGTACATGTCAAGTTGTATAGTATAAACCACTAGAGATTTCGATAGCATTTAATTATATGTTGTTGTTTTTGTTGTTATCATTTGGTAACACAGTTGATGGGTGAAATAGAAATTTGAACTTGAGAGATTTTTGTGGATAGATGTCAGCAAAGTTTTCTAAAGAAGCAAGAGCTTATGTTGAGCCTTAAAGAGTAGCTAAGCCATGTATTAGTGGAGGGGGTGATTGAATGGGTAGAACAGAAGAGATGGGTGTAATACAATTAACAAAAACTGATATGTGAATTTGGTGGACTGATTTAGTTACTTTATAAAATGTGTGTGAGAAATAATAAAAAATATGACTAAACAGGCCGAAATGGGTTAAAAGGGAGGAAGGTCAGAAATTAAAGGGAAACTTTAAATCAGAAAAAAATAAAAAGGCATAAATTCAATGCAGGAGGTTACACTGAGACAAAAGGAAATGTGCATATATTGTAGGAAAACTTTTTTAATATAAGTATTGCAAGAATCAACTGAAGAATGTATTAAATATTATACCTGTCATCAGTTTGTGTTAGTCAAAAACATCTGGCTGTAATTGAGTATTTTATTTAGTCATCTAAATACAAAACATTCATTTTTTGAAAAGGGAAACATTACTAAAGTTAAAAAAAATGATATAAAAAGACCTGAATAAATGGAGCGAGTGAATGAGAACACTGATAAGGGAAAAAAACAAATGCAATTCTCTCAGAATTAATCTGCAAGGTCAGTATGCCTACAACCAATATCACAACAAGCTATTTCATGGAATATGACAAACTCCAGTGGAATTCATACTGAAGAATAAACCCCAAAATAGCTAATACAATTCTGAAAAATGCAAGGAGAAGCTTATCCTATCATATTTCAAAAATTATTATTAAACTAAAGGACTATACTAATGTAACCATTTCATTTTTGTAAAAGAAAAAATATTAAAATATGTATTTTCCTATGGTGGGGTTTCAGTATAATTGACGCATGGGGGTGGGGGAGAAAGAGGGCCACCGATCTCTGCATCCCCCCTTTTATTATCCACTATGACCGAAGTGTATTTTGTTTCATTCCAACTGCCTGAACTATCAAACAAACATTTTGTTAACTTACATACTGGTTTGGGGCTTGTTCCTGTACTTGTTTCTACCTTCCAGTTACTTGAGGGCGAATTGGGAATATGTGAAATTTACTTCAAAAGTACTCAATCCAAATATTAATATATCAACCACAAAAGAATTATTTATCTATTTTTGAAGAAACCATCAAAATTAGTATTCAAGAATATACAGCTTGTATTATATACCTCCCCTTATTTCCCAAATATGATGTACTTTTTGAGAAGGATTCAACTGCTTTCTGGACAAAGACATATCTTTAATGTAGCCACTGACCAAATTCTGTTCAAGTTTCTCCTCCTCCCAACGTTCTCCACAAGTGGCTGCAGGTTTGCTTCTCACCCTTGGTTATGTCCCCAGTGAAGTCTATTGGCAAAAGGTAAAGGACAGCGGTGGAGAGGCTAATACCGTAGTATTGTTCCACTCTCCATTTCTCCATCTCTCTACCACTGTGCTCCACAAGCACAGGACTCCTAGGCAGCTCCTGGAGTTCACCCATTTTCTCATTTTATTTCCTTTCCACCTTCACTCTTCCTTGCGTTTCTTTAACAAAATGCTCCAAGGATCTATTTATGGCTTTTCTCTAAGCAGAAGAATTCTAGTTTGGTGTTTTGCACATCATAGGTATATGATCTAAGTGAATCATACAGAGAAGAGTTAACAGTCACACAGAAGGCCTTTTTATTGTGTTTGCATTTCTTTCCCCTAGCAGTGAAATAAACAAAATACAGCAGCAAAACTAAGAAAACCTCTAAAACGTATTCTCCCTCTCTCTTTCTTTTAGAGTACGCTCTTTTCATTAGTGAAAGAAAGGTCAGGAAAAGGCTTATGAAATTGCGTTCTTTCTGTCCATAGGTGTTCAGGAAAGAGAAAACGTGTCATTGGAAGCAACAGGTGGAGGCAGAAGCACTCACCTAGATTATCCTGGGCCAGTTTTTTTTTAAAGATTTTTATTGGGGAATTGGGGGGAAGGGAACAGTGCTGGGAAATTGGGGGAAGGGGAACAGACAAGTTGCTGTCGTTTTGTTCTTCAGTCTAGTTGTGAAGGATGTTGCTTCACTGGCCCAAGTTGGCACCATCATTGCACTCTTCCCCGGCGAGGCAGATCAGTCGCCGGCTTCTGGACGGCCGCTCACTGCAGCTGCTGGCCGCTCACGCTGGCTGCTGGCTACACACGGTAGCCCATGGCAACCGACTGCCACAGGGGCTGCAGCCTACACCATCGCCGGCGACTCCTGGCAGCCCAGCTCCAGGTTGAGCTGTTGTTCAGCATCTTAGCTGTGGAGGGCAGTGTCACTGGCCCTCATATGTGAGATCTGAACCGGGGTCCTCTGATGTCCCAAACCAGTTCTTAACCATCGCGCCACTCGGCCAGCCCTCCTGGGCCAGTTTTGATATATACACATGTCAAACATAGTATTCCCAAAAAGGAACTCGATTTACCAAATCACAGTAGCTCTTATCCCTATCTTCCCCATTCAGCAGTATCATCCTCCACCCAGTTGAAAATTGTTAACATTGTTAAATGTTAAATTATAGGTGTTATTCTTTTTTCTTCTTTTTAAAGTAGAAGTTATGTGTCACATGCTTTTGGAAGAGACATTAAAGATCAGAGGATTGGTAAGCATCTATCTCATAAAGACAGTAGCTATAACAGTATTATTTTATCATACAGCTCTCAAGGAAAATCCTATGTTCACAATAACATACGGTATTGGTTTCCTATTGCTGCTATAATAAATTACCGCAAACTTAGTATCTTAAAACAACATAGATCAGTATCTTATAGTGCTGAGGTCAAAAGTCCCAAAATGGGTCATACTCCTCTAAAAAGCAAGGAATTGACAGGCCTGCATTCTTTCTGGAGGCTGTAGAGGAGAATCTGTTTCCTTGCTTTTTCCCACTTCTAGAGGCTGCTTGTCTTCCTTGGCTTGTGGTCCCTTCTTCCTTTTCAAAGCCATCAGTGTAGCTTCATCAGCTCTCTCTCTGACTCTGCTTTGGCTGTCACATTATTTTCTCTCTCTTTACCCTCTTGTCTCCCTTTTATAGGGACCCTTATGATTACATAGGGCCCACTCAGATAATCCAGCATAATCTCCTTATCACAAGATCCTTAATTAAATCACATCTGCAAAGACCATTTTTTATGTAAGATAACATATTCACAGGCTCTGGAGATAAGGATATATATATATATATATATATATATATATATATATATATATATATATATATATATCATACTTTAAAACTGTAACAAAGAGCTCGTCCCCCCCCCAAAAAAAAATCAGCAAACAATTTAATAACTTAAAAAAAAACAAAAAAACTCAGAAAATTCACACTTTGGTGAATTGTCTATTAAAATCAGGGAGACTCAAAAAAGTTTATTTTTACATATTAATATGTTAGTTTTTACTAAATGTTTTTTAGAACTACTCAGTTTTATAAATGTTTTTCTTCTGTAGTAACTTATAATGTAACTACTTCTATGTCAAAGTGTAACAATATGCACTGAAGTAAAAATTAAGTCTTAATTGACTCCCAGTTTCACAAAACCCTACTGGGAAAAAACTTGAACAAACCCAAGAGAAAGTATTCAAGATAAAATAGATCTATTCCTATACATCCAAAAAGAGAAAGCAACTACCATATTTTATGAATAAATATTTACATTTTGGCAACATACGGGCTTGAGAACGCTAACTTCATTTCCAGTAAAATTTATTTAATTGCCACTGAAACTCATGAGTTATATTGTGTGCTGGAAATATTATCTGTGAAGTGGACACAATTAAGTGGTCTTTTAAGGTATTATTTATTTTTTGAAGCTTTACAAATTACTTGGATCACTTTCAGGTCCTCATAGCTAAGCCTCTCTTCACTCCTGGAGACAGCAGCAGTGCCTCTCACACTAAGTCCCTGGTAACCGACACAAGTCAAAAAAATCCCAGGATTTGCATTGTCTACTATCTTTGAAACAGCCTGCCATTAAGGCCAGATGGGAACCAGCTAGGAGTTATTCTTGATTCTACTTCCTCTCTTCACTTCCTGCAAACTGTCTACCTACATTCTACCTCCAAAACACACTGAGATCCTGAGTCCACCTATTTCTTTCTATTTCCATTTTTACTTTTCTTATGAAAAATTGTCATTATTCCTGACATGGATTGCTGAAATATCATCTTACTGGTCACCCTCCTTCATATTTTACTTTTTAAAATTCATTTTTTTACATAGCACTAAGACTGAGCTTTTAAAAAGGCAAATCAAATACAAAGCTATAATACTCCCAGAAAATAATACAGGAGAAAATCTAGATGACCTTGGGTACAGCAATGACTTTTCAGATAACAACACCAAAGGCATGACACATGAAAGAAATTATTGATAAGCTGGTCTGCATTAAAATGAAAAACTTCTGCTCTTCAAAAGGCAGTCAAGAAAATGATAAGACAAGTCACAGAATGGGAAAAAAAATTGCAAAAGAGGCAAGACATATCTGATAAGGGCTGTTATTAGAAATACACAGGGTGCCAAAAAATTGTATACACATTTTTTTTTTTTT
>NW_017731798.1:1445733-1452909 GCF_001890085.2 Hipposideros armiger
CAGCGGCTGCTCAGCTCGGGCTGGACTCGAACCGCTGTTGCTCAGAGCTCAAACTCTTGAGCGAGCTCTTAACCAACTGAGCCACTCAGCCGGCCCTTACACATTTTAAGATAGGAAAAAAACTGTATTAAAATTGTAATCCTCAATATATACCGATAACAAAAGATATATACAAGTCTCATCTGACTTCTGCAGTTACAAGAGGTGCTCAAAGTGGTTGAACATACAGACACTTCAATTAATAATTACGGTGAACTACTGCTTGAGCAACGTGTCCACTTGCAATGCTGTGCATGCCATTTCAATTTCTTCACACAATACCATGTGTCTCAAACTTATCATGAATGCATGCAACTGTTAGGCATGTTGGAGGTTCTGTTGCATACTCATGCCTCCATTGTCATTGTACTTCCACAACGTTCTCGAATGTCAAATACCACTTCAAAATGGCCTTGTGCTCCTTGAAAGACAACTGTGCTTCCGCCACTTTCTTTGACTGTCCTGCCTGTCGCATGGTGACGCTAGCATGCATTTGATTAACACCATCTTTTGAGTGAACGTCATACTACACATTGCTACTGTAATTCAATTCAACTTGGAAAAGTAATACATAGATAACATTTCATAAAACACATATACGTTTTTGGCACCCCAGTATACACAGAATTCTTAAAACTTAACAATAAGAAATGAAAAACTCAATCAACAAATGGGTAAAGGCCTGAACACACACCTCACAAAATAAGATAGACAGATGGAAAAAAATATATGAAAAAATTTTAAACATCGTATGTCATTAGGGAATTGCATATACAACATGAGATATCGCCACACACCTATTTGAATGGCCCAAATCCAAAACACTGACCAACACAAAGTGCTGGTGAGGATGCAGAGAGATAGGAATTGTCATTCATTGCAAGTTATAATGCAAAATGGTACAGATACTTTGGGATATAGTTTGGCAGTGTCTTATAAAACTAAACATAACTCTTACAATACAATTTAGCAATTATTCTTCTTGGTATTTACTCAAATGAGTTGAAAACATATGTCCACACAAAATCCTTCACACAAATGTTTATAGCAATTCATAATTGCCAAAACTTAGAAGCAACTGAGATGTCCCTCCAAGAGGTGAATGGATAAATAAACCTTGCTACATCTAAGAAATGGAATCTTATTCATTGGTAAATAGAAATGAGCTATTAAGTCATGAAAAGACATGGAAGAAACATAAGTGTATGTTACTAAGTGAAAAAATCCAATCTGAAAAGGCAACATACTGTTTGATTCCAACTATATTACATTCTGGAAAAGTAAAAACCATGGAGACAGTAAAGGATTACCAATTGTCAGAGGTTAGAGGGGAGAGAGGGATGAGTTGGTGGAGCACAGAGAATTTTTAGGGCAGTGAAACTACTCTGTATGATACTGTAATGGTAGATACATGTCATCATATATTTGTCAAAACCCATAGAATCTACCACTTGAAGAGTGAACCCTAATGTATGCTATGGACTTTGGGTGATAATGATGTGTCAATGTGGGTTCACTGACTGTAACAAATGTACTGCTCTGGTGGGGGGATATTGATAGTGGGGAGACTGTGCATGTGTGGGGGCAGGGGGTTTATGGGAACTTTGTATTTTCCACTTAGTTTTGCAATGAACATAAAACTGCTCCAAAAAATGAACTCTATTTTTTAAGAAACATCAGCAATTAAATTTTTTAATTATAAAAAATTCATAAAAATAAAAACAAAATAATTAAAAATAAGGTAAAGAACAATGAAACTTGTAAAAACTAAGTGAAAATGAAATAAATAAAATTTGAAAACTGAAATAGTAAAAACAAATACACAAAAACAAAGCAAGTCATAAGACACCCTTCTTTAAGCTTCTCCTTAGCCCCCACGCCTCAGCCCCCAGAAGGCTTTCCCACGGCACTGAGAATAAAATCTAAACCTTTCCTGGTTTGCAGGGCCCCACAAGATGTGGCCCATGCTTGCGTCTTCCCTTCTTTCAGAGAGTCCAGTCATATAGCCTTCATTCTCTTTCTGGCTCAAGCCAACGACATGTGTACATCTGTGTGTGGCCAATTTAAGGAAATACTATCTTCATTATTTGTACAAGTATAAATTCATTTTCATATTTATAATCTTCGTAGGCTTTTTATATTTTATTTTTTCTACTTAGCTTAGAAAAACCTTTTTATTTTTTATGTGTTTCCTTTTTACACTTTTACCTTCTCCCTTCACTTCCTTTCTCCCAGACATTTACCTGTGCTGCTTCTGCTCTGGGATGATAGTTCTCATTTCTGTTCCTCATATCTTTCTCATCAGCGGTAGTTTCCAATCCTGACAATTTACTTGTTTTTAAAATTGTATTTATTTACTCGAGAGAAACTTACATTTATTGTTCTGTGAAGGGCCATTTGAGTAGCCTGGACATGTATTTAGGCTTTGTCTTGGGATTAGAGTTAACAAAGCTTTTCTGTCCCCTTTTTTTCCCCTTTAATAAAAGTTCATTTACTGCTTGTTATGCAAAATTGGCCAGCGGGGAAGAGATGAAAAAAGTGCCTAAAAATCCCATGACTCTGTGAGAGATAATATAAATAACTTAATCCAGTGTTTCTCAAGCTTTTCTTCATTTTTGTTCCCCTAAGGAGTCCTTATAGTTAATTTTTCCTATTTGCTCTTTCAACCCCCAATGAAGCTTTAATACCTCAGGTATACCGTATATCTCTTTATGTACTTTATGTATAGCTGTGCATTATACAAAAAGAAAATGAAACATTTTTTTCACCCTCTCAAGCATCAGTTGTCCCTTGGGGACAATACCTGCCCCACTGAGATTGCATGAAGTCCTAAGCCATTCTTTCTACAGTTTCTTCCTGTAGTTCTATCACTATGAACTAGGCTCAAGAAACAATGAGGCCCCTGAAATAAAATTACCTTGAAGAGAAGCTGATTAATGGTGACCCTGGCCCTGGAGAGGAAACAAAAGCTCATTTGACTAAGGCTTAAAATCCCTTGGATGTGGCCAGGCTGCCACAAAGACTGTGCTGTTGAAAACCATGCCTGACTACATGCGTGCTGAGCTTTGGGGCACAAGCTGACCATATTGAGCAGGAGCCAAGATCTGGCTATGACATCTCATAAGACCAGTAGACACACAGATAAGCCAAGAGCTCAGTAAGGATAGGGATTGTTTTGTTTCCTTCTCTACTCTGTTCAGGAACAGATACCTAATGTGTGGGGCCCAGTGCAAAAGGAAAATATGGGATCCCTTGTGAAAATATTATTAAGAATTTCAAGATGGTGACAACAGAGCATTAAATCAACCTCAGGGCCTTCTGAACTATGGGACACTGTGCAACTGCTCTTGCAGCTGTCATTGGCTCTATCTCCAACACATAGAAGAGTGTCTGGCATATTGCTATACTTTAATAGAATTTGATGAATGTACTAGTCGGGGTTCTCCAGGTAAACAGGAACCAACAGGATATATACAAAGAGAATATTATGAGGAATTGGCTTACGTGATTATGGAGGCTGGGAAGTCCCGTGGTCTGCTCTCTGACCCAGATAGCAGGAGACCCAGGAAAGCCTACGGTGTAGTTCCAGTTCAAACCTGAAGGCCTGAGCACAGGACTGCCAATGTCTGAAGAAAAAGATGGATGCCCCAGCTCAAAAAGAGGGCACACTGGTCCTCCCTCTGTCTTTTTGCTTTATTCAGCCCCTCAATAAATTGGATGATGCCTACCCTCATTGGGAGGTCAGCTTCTTTACCCAGTCTACCAATTGAAATGCTGACCTCTTCCAGAAACAATCTCACAGACATGCCTACACATGTTTTACCAGCTATCTAGGTATCCTCAGCCAAGTTAACAGATAAAATTGACTATCACAATGAATAAATGAAATTATGGAGCAGAGCTGGGCCTAGGATGAGGCAAGCAAGGCATTTAGTATACAAAGTTTTAGGAGGCACTTACTCTCAAGGTTAGAGCTAATCCTGTACCTGCAGGGCCCTGGGAACAATGCACAACCTCCAATAGGCCCCACAGATGGTTCAGTGTTTTGCTATTGCTCCCTTGGACTTCTTAATGATCATTTTAACCAGTGCCCCATATTTTCATTTTGCACTGGGCCCTACAAATGATGTAAGAGGTCCTGCCTAAGAGTGAAAGCCTCCTTAAGTGTGAAACATGTAGGTCACAAAATTTAAAAGATGCTCAGTCTGTCTCGTGCAAGTGCTTAGCCTGTACTTGCAGCACGATGAGAGCAGTGCCTCCTGAAATTCTGTACCGTAGACACCTGATTTGCCTCTCCCTAGCCTAGCCCTGCAGTGGAAGACTAGTGTTCGTTCAACAGTTATCTCCAGGGTCGCAGAGAACTGGGAAAAACCAATGTGTGGATTGTCTTCAGTTTTCAACGTCTTTGGAAAATTTGGTAGTGGTGGTAAATGATGTCAGTGACAAGACGCCTTAGAAGAAGATATTGCTACCAAAGAACATTCAGGAACTTTGGAAATTAATCCAAAAAATTAAAGAGACGTATTTCCTGCTCCATGTTAATTATACCACAAATCCTAGAATCTCCTGAGAATATTGTGATGCAGGGCCTGCAGATGAAGACTGAATGTCAAAAGTCATGTCTATTCTGGGCCTTTTCATAGTTTATTCATGACACTGAGACCTTGCTTAGCACTAGTCCCTGGTGCTGGGGCCACTCAGGCCCTGCTCAGTCCTCCCAGCTTTCCAGACTTGTTACTCATCATTTTTACAGCAGAATCATCACTGTAGGTCTTTTAATTTCCCAATCAAAGCCAAACTTTAAAAAAAAAATGATGTTCTCCCTTATTTCCACTCCTAGTCCTGGGATTCTAAGGCTGACTATATTTACCTCTAGAGTGACGCCGATGTATTATTCATGAGTATCTCTGAAAAGGGTCACAGCATGGATTCTTTTACTAAAAAAACCCAGTATCACTAGTTTATATACCATCATCATTAAGAATGCTGAAAGGATATATAGTTCTCTGAAACATTCATCTTTTAGAATTCTGTCTAAAAATAGTAGTTTAATAAACTGAATCAGTTTGGTACTTTAACATTTATTTTCATACTGAATATCTTATTCATATTAGTAGAAAGAACAATCATGACTTTGTTTTCATTATATATATACATATATATGTATATATATATGTGTGTGTATATATATATATATATATATATATATATATATATAATATGTATATTTTACTTCTACTTTAGAAGCTTTCATGTTTCATTCATGATCAGAGGAGAGCTTATTGTAGCCAAAGCATAATTTGGAATGAAAAGTTGGAAAAATACGTGTAGAAAATTCAAGGCAAATGATAGTGTGATGGTTTTTGTTAGGATCATTTGGTTGCAGAGAATGAGACTACATGCTATCTCATGTATTGAGGGTTTATTATGGGATATATATATATGGATATATATATAAAAAATCTTGAAAAAACTCAACAACAAGGCCATACCTTTTTAATAAAGATTGGAACCAGAAGGTTCTTCAGAATTCAAGACAGCTCCAGGGACCAGGGTCACGGGAACTAATGGGTATTTTATTCTAATTGCCTACCATTAGAGCAACCCGGCAATGCTCTGTGAGTCAGCTTCTGTCTGCTTCTTAAATTCTCTCCCAACTGGTCTTTTACCCTCCAGTTCCTGGATCATAAATTGATACACTAGGGAAGAATCATCCCAGGAGACAATTATTTAAGACAGCACATGACTCGTTTTTGTTTATTTTTCTTAAAAAACTAAATTGGAATGTCATCAAGGCAGTATTTGCATTTTCCACTTTGCCACAAGCTATCCGCAGCTGAGGGGTGAGAAGTCTCCATTAGGAGGGGTCTGAGCAGAGCAGACACATGGTAGACAGACAGGCCCACTGTGCCCAGTTGCAGTGGAAAGAGCACCTACTGGATGCACACTGCCAATGATTAGCAATGCACCCCTGGTTAGCTGCTCTACTTTTCTTGTGCCTGTTTCCTTATATATATTAATAAAATGAGGATGATACTACTTACCCCAAATAGATATTTAGGGAATTAAACAGAAAACAAAAGGAACGCCAGAGACTAAGTGATAGACTCATACAACCTGGGTTCAAAATTGCCTCTGCCATATAATATTGTTGTAATCTTGATTTAACCTTTCTAAGCTTCTATTCCCTCTTCTATAAAATAGAGGTAATAATGGATTACACTATATATATATATATATATACATATATATATGCATATCTATATCTATATATAGATATATGTATGATTTCATACAATGACTCGTATGCCATGAAACACAATAAATGTTAGCTGCTATTATTACCTAATGTAAAAGTAGAGCATCACAAAATGGGCAGTCAGATCAGTTGATCTCTTTCCCTTGAAACAGTTCTTAACCATGTGAGCAGTAGGAGTTTCTTTCATCTTACTTCTCAGTGGAATACTTAGAACTTGCAAAGGTGTTCTTAGTCTACTAGTTGTTTCCCTGATTACTCTCATTCCATTCTTCCCTATATTGTCTCTACCCATACTTGCATTTTTCCAACAATAAAACAAAAATCTCAACGTTTTAATATTTTTCAAGAGTCTGATACCCTCTCTGAGTGCTCACATTTTAAAAGCATGGTATCTAAATTTTGGCAGAAACCTTTCAAAACTAGATATTGTATTTAATTGTTTTCATAATGAAAATGTTCTGAACATGGTTTGGGCCTTTACCCATGATGCCAAGTCACTGCCATGAGCGTAAACTGCTGTGCTATGTTTTAAGAAGGTTCTACTTTATCACTCCAGAGCCACAAAGGGCCTAACAATACTACAGACATTGCATCAAATTTTTCTAGTTCAAATTGGTACTTCTTTTTTCTATCTACTTCTTTGCTTGTATGCTGTTAGTGTATTTTCTGTTTTTAGTCTTATATCCATTTAATATAGGGAAGATCTGATATTTGCCAAGAGAATCTGGCTTTCTTAATTTATTGCAAGCTCTATCCCATTTGCCTCTTTAGAGTAAGTGCCTGGGCTTTGTGGTGGACATTTTCTTGGTCACTTAGGTTATATATATATATATATATATATATATATATATATATATATATATATATATATATATATA
>NW_017731798.1:1452984-1499032 GCF_001890085.2 Hipposideros armiger
ACACACACACACACACACACACACACACAATATAAAGGCAAAACAGATACACACACATGTGTGTGTGTGTGTGTGTATACACTTGTTTTGCCTTTATTTTTTTCCCTCTTTTGTACTTGCTTCTTTGAGCAGGGCTATCATTATGCATAGAATCAGGAACATTACTGTGTGCATTACATAATTTAAAGAGCACCAAAAAAAGCTTCTATTCACCAATTTTTAGTCTTTAATATTTTCTCACATTCCTACTAAGGGGCTAGAAATTATCACATTAGAATATTGTCTTAACACTTTTAGGTTTAAGATGGCAAAAATAGTATATCATGTGAAGCAATTCTGAAAAATTCAAATGAAAAACTGGGCATTCAGATAGGTGTCTTTGAATCAAACATATTACAGGTTTTTTTTTTTTTTACTTTTGTGAGGTTAAAAAAAATTGAAATGGAAAAAATGATTACTGGGTATCTTTATACAATGGAATGCTGAACATTACCTAAAGGACTCTTCTGGGTATCTGATTTTATAAGGATATGTGTCTTTCATTGTCTGACCATTTTACAGTACCCTGCAGATAATTTGTGGAGAGATAATGGTGATGCAAATGGTTCATAGAAATGCAAATATATTTTGGATGATGGAGATGAAATTGATTTCTAGCCTGTTGAAGACACCAGTTTTTATTCAGTAGCAAGTTTAAGCATTTCTTACTGTTCATATATATACCTATTCTCTGATATGCTTTTGTACTATTTTTTCCATCTTATGGATTTCCTAGATAATAAATGAGATAAAAATTAGTTAAGTAATATCTTTGACACATGTCTCTTTTATAATTTATGAAGAGTCATGATTTGCCTTTTTAAAAAGTTATCCTTCAATAATTTCACTTCACCCATCTGGAGTAGTCTCTTCACTACTATTTCTACACTTGCCATTTATCTTTTAGCACTGAGCTCAACGCATATCCTCTTAATGAGAATTTTCCTGATCTACCAGGATTCTCAGTACATGGTTCTTACCTACATAGATCACTGTGGCTTATGGGCACCCATATTGAACAAGGTAGACTGTGAACTGCAGAGAGCAAGCCTGGGAACCTGTCTCTGCTCCTGTTCTCCCCTTTGCTTTCACTTTTTTTTTTTTTTTTTTAGCTGAGCCATCCCGCCACCTGTTGGCAGCTCACGGCTGCTCAGCTCGGGCTGACTCGAACCACTGTTGCTCAGAGCTCAAACTCTTGAGCGAGCTCTTAACCAACTGAGCCACTCAGCCGGCCCTTCTCCCCTTTGCTTTCAAACTTGCTTCCTTTGCCTCACCACTGTCCAGAGTCACCACCTACATTTTGGACTTTAGCTATTGGCAACCGCCACTGGTAGAATCTACCAAGTGATAGAACCTCAGCTGGGGAATCTGCAGTTCAATGAACTGCCTTGCCTCTGACCATCCCTCTAAGTTGAAATGGCTGAGCTCTTTGGCAGAGAAAAAAGTGTACTAGGATCTGAGTGCCATGGGGGCAGAAGCCAGCTGCCTCCTCAAACATTTGCACTGGCCCCTCCCCTCCAGCTGATTTCTCTTGGTCTGGAGAATATATCCAGCTGCCTGCTGCTGACCCAAAGGTGGCCCACCGCCATGGGTGGTCCACCCCAAGCAAGCGGGGCAGGGCAGAGTGGGGCAAGAAGATTCTCTCTTCTTAAATTACTGCTTTTCTTCTAAGTCTGCAAAATACTTATTATCTGACTTTTTACAGAAAACGTTTGTTGATCCTTGCTATAGATTATTAAATTTGATGACTTGTCTTCCCCAAAGGATTGTAAACTCCTTGGGGAAGCAAAAAAGTGTAATTATCCACCATGCTCAGTAATTCTTAGATGATTACTCTTAGAATCATACTGTAATGATTACTCTAGCTATATTCTTTAGAATCAGCCTAGTATTTCTCCCCATTTAATCCCATTATAGGTTTACAACTTTAAAAACTATATATATTTCAAAATAAGAGATAACTATATAGTATTATTACTTACATGTCAGATGTTTAGAGAAAGCTTTGAGACATATAATTAAAAAAAAATTTCTATTTGACAACAATGACCAAAAAAAAAAAAAAAGATACAGGAGAGGTCACAAAGACATTTTTTAAAGAAAATAGAATTCTAAAATAGGTCTTAACAATAGGATATTAAGTACTTCATGCATTTTGAAAAGAAACAATCTCTTTTGCAGAGATTCCAAGATATCTGTATCAGTGAATTGGACATTGACCTCTCACCTTCCTCACCTGCTCTTTGGCTGGCACAAGGCCTATGAGTCAGGTATGTCACATGTTGGGTGTGGTCTTGACACAACTACACTACAAAGATACTTTCTCATTGATATTTGTGGGGTGAGCTAAGGACTTTGTCAGCCACTGCTCATGTTCTAGTAATTCTCCTGGTCACTAAGCAGGCCTCCGCCTTTATTTTAAACAAATGACTCATGCTATGGTCTGAATTCTAGTCAAGTCATTCTGTATTCATGGGCTGTAAGGTCACTCATACTCAGGGTATACACTCCCTATTTTTGTAACATGCTTAGTTTATTTTGTTTGGGAGTTTTGGACCTGGGTGAGAAAGTCTCAGGGGAAAGGTACGTTTGAATGAAAAACCCAGGAAAATGGCTTATGCATAAGATGACATATGATGAGTTGTTGAAATTAAACTTCCCTGTCAGATAGGTTCTGGGGATATCTGTTGCTTGTCTCCAAAAAATCTATAGGGAGGATTCCCCAAGGAGGTATGCATGGTCATGAGAAAAGAAACATTTTTAAACAAATATTAATTGTGAATATTCAGCTACATTCAATGTACTTGTTAGGAAATAATTCTTACCATCTGAATTATTCCTGTTTCCACACAATTTTAAGGATTTGGGGGAAAGTTTGTTTAGCTGTTTGGAGCATGATACCAAGGAAATTTATATATATATATATATAAATTATATATATATATAAAAGTGATATATATATATATATATCACTTTTATAAGTATATGAAAAGTAGCTTTGCAAGGGTAAAATCTCCATGTCCCCAAAGATTGAACTGTAGCCTCCTTCCTGTTTATATGGAAAAGGCCTATAGTTTGTAAAGCAAGAAGTGTAGATGGTTCAGAGCTTTCCATCACTGCTATTATCTCCATGTATAAAGGATTGAGCTTAACCACAAAACTTTAATTTTACCCACCACGAAAAGCTTCTTCTAGTTTATATAAAAGAAACTCTAGAATGTTTCTGTTCATTTAGAACAGAATAGAAAGAATCTATATGAATTTATGACACATTTTTCAGCTCTTTCTATCCGCATGAGACTGGCCAAAGGAGCTCATAGTCCTTTAGGGAACAGGAGATCAGTATATATGGAAAGGAAGTCAACAAATATGTTGTGAAATGAAATACATAAAAATTTATCAGGGAGATGTAGAAGCCAATTCCCTAATACACTATTATTAGACATAACATTCCATGTAGACTTCATTATTTCTTATTTGTGTGTGGGTGGACATAAATTATGAAAACTGAAAGAACACATTTTCCCGTTACTGCTTTCAAGAATGTATTTGGAAAAGTAAAACAAATTCTTATTTTTATAAAAAGTGGAATTGAATTTGGGTATGCCAGCCTGGGATGGACAAGAAGTAGGATTATCGATATTGGCCTGGCAATCTTTCTTGAGCTGTGAATTTAAGAAGTGGCCGGTATCATCTTTAAATTGCTTTAAAAAGGACAAGATCTCTTGAAGGGGAAAAGTACTATCAAATGTAAAATACATTCTGCCACATTTGTTTGAATTTACTTCAACTATTGAGCTGCAAACAAATGGACAAGTGAGGAAAATGGAAATCTGAAAGCGAATTGAGGTTACTTCAAAGGAGGAGGCAGCAGGGGAGCTCAAAGAAGGGAACTCAGCATTTGTTGAGGGACTACCATATGCTAGACTCAGTTCTAGACACTTTATGTTCAAATAACAATTAATAGTCATAATAATTCTATAAAGTAGGTTTTATAATTTCTGTCTGAGATGAGGAAATGGAGGATCAGAGATTGTAAACGATCTATGCAAGTTTGTGTAACTTGCCAACTGTGGTGAAATTCAAATCCAGGTCTGTATTGCTGCAAAGCTGATGGACTTTAATACATCATAACATCATGCCAGAGGAGAATACAGGTAGACCCCAATAAATACACATGAGTCCCTGTAATGCTACAGAATCACAGATGGAAATTTACTGTCATTTTACTAAGATAACCAGTAGGGATTTTTTTTTAACCTTAACTCTTGGGCTTTAATAGCATGAGACTCTAGAATTTATCCTAAAGAAATCTGCATAATTGTAAATGCATACATATTTACAGTGGTTTCCATCACAGCCTTTTTAATATACCATAACAGAGACTTTGTTAATTGAATATGGTATGGAACACCGGATAGCTAAGCAAAATATTTATCAACATGAAAAAATTCTGTCAAAACAAAATAATAAATGTTATAAATATGTTCTCATCCTTTTAAATACAATTATATAATATGAATGGAAGAAAGATATCAAAATTTCTTTCATAATATGTATGGTGGTGAGCTGATAGTTTTTCTTTGTGTTTTCTAAGATTTCTATAAGATGAATTTGTTTTATATTAGCAAAATTAAATATCTCAAACTCCAGTGAGGCTCTTGAACATAGATTGGGTCCACATTGCTAATGAGATCTCTGTCCATTGCTAACGCATCTATTATCTAGCATAAGTAGGGGTTCTGACTACTGAAGAGTTACTAACAATTGTGTACTGGTAAACTTTCCCTTTACTGTTCTTAAGAATGTATTAGAAAAAGTGAAACAAACAAAATTCTTATTAGTTTTAAAAGTGGGATAAGTTTCAGTTGCCAACCTGGAGTGGAAAAAAGTAGAATTATTGATATTCCCCTGTTAATCTTTCTTGAGCTATGGACAACCAGTCTTTGCAGAAACAAACAAAAAACTGATTTGTAGTGCTTCATTGTTTCCATGGTGTAAATACTCCAGCCGTGGCTGATTTCCAGCTGCTAACATGACATCTCTGAATACACAGGTAAGAAAAGATGTGCACAATCAGCACTCATGAACTGAGAAGGCTTTGTGTACAATTTCTTATTACACACATCATTCCAAGAAAGCTAATCTTCAAATTAATATAGATCAGGGATTGGTGACTTTTTCAGAAAAGGTTCAGAAAGTCAGTATTTTGGGATCTGCATTGCACATAGTTTCTTTCAGCACTCAGCTCTACCACTGTAATGCAAAACTGTCCATAGACAATACATAAATGAATGGATGTAGATGTGGCTCAATAGAACATTATTTGCAAAAACAGATGGCAAGCTGGATTTGGCCAGTAAGCCATAGTGTGTTCACACTGTATAGATCATAAAACTCATGTGAAATCCAAAGTGTATTAAACTCAACATAATATTTCTTTAGAAATTCAAAAGATAGTGGACAATTTTTTTGTTTAAGTTTTCCTGTGTCTACCGAACATAACATATCTTCTATTCCAGAAACCCCAAAGAATTCTTGGCTGCTCCTTGGAGTCTAAGTTTTCGTTAAACACGTTCTTTTGATCTTTTCAGGAGTCATACAAATTGCTCATCCTAAAAGATCAATAAGTATTGGTTTTCTTTGTGTTCCCCCGGCCTTTGTATTTTATGATGAACTGATTTGATGTGTCATGTCACACAGCACTATGAAAAGGATGTGAAATGGCATCAGGCACTCAGGAGTGATGGCCAGGTAACTAGCCAATTATGGAATTTTTTTTTTCAAGAAGTCAGGAAAAGAGACGTCACCTTATATGCCAGAAGAAAACATCATGCTTACTTGAAAGGAAGTCACCCTAACAAAACATTATTGAGCTCAGACGTCAGCTCCAAGCTTCATCCATAGATCTAATATAATGTTCCTTGTCCTTTTAGTTTTGGGGAAAAGGACCTAAATAGCGCCCCCAAATGATAGTGCTGATAAAATTATGTATTCTGATACACTCTTCTGTTCTAAAGTTTTAGTGAGCTACATATGTGACTGCTGGTGCATTCTGGAAGAAACCATCACCCCTCTTTCACAGACAAAGAGCATTTTTCCAATCAGTCTGCAAAGGGTGTGTTTCTCCTGAAGCAAATCTCCTTCTTCTTTTCTTCTCCTTCTTCAGGCTACACCTTATCACAGCTTACTCATTGAAATGGTCAATAAATACCTATACTCAGGTTCAAAGGCAGTGTGCTCCTTATAGCACATGTAACATTCCAAAGGGTCAGTATAATGTACATCTTTTCCATAACCTATTAATATTATTTAATATCCAATGTCCATTAAGATCTATTAATATCTCTAGCACTTACAAGCTCAGTTCATCCTCCATCCTTGACTAGATTTATTTCTGTCACTTACTCATGCTTTTATTCATCTAAAACATAATGACCAGGCACTGGATATGTGCCAATCACTGTTATAGTTCCTGGGAGCCCAAATGAGATGGAGCCCTGCATGCCAGGGTCTCATACTCCTGTTATGCAGACAGATACACAGGCAATTACAAAGCAATGTGGAGGCACACCACAGACACCACAACTATAGATTTTCTAGAGGAGATAACATACTGAATTTTGTTGAAATTAACACAAATTTTTATTAGGAAGCAAATTGCTATACATTGAGGTTTCAAAGACCAGTTTTCCCCAATTACTTACAGCATCATGAAGGACTAATTGTTTTGCTTATTCTGTTTTGTTTTATTTATCGAAATCCAATGTGTACTGCCACTTGTGTAAAATACAGAGGGTGCCAAAAAATGAATACACATTTTAAGAAAGGAAAACTGTATTGAAATTGTAATAATATATACCAATAACAAAAAAATGAATACAAGTCACGTTTGACTTCTGCAATTACAAGAGGCACTCAAAGTGGTGACCATCAGTGTCCAGACACTTCTGATTGTGGTGAACCACTGCTTGAGCAACACTGACCAAAGTGTCCACGTGTATACATTTATTTGACACTCCCAGTATAATAAAAATGTCACAGCGATATCAAATTGCTATAACAATTTCTGTGTGTATCTCATCAGGATCTGTAATCAATAGTTTTCTGACCATCACGAGCCCACAGACCAAATCTGAGTACCACACATTTAGTTTACCAGGCTCAGGAATGTCAATTGCAATGCCTGGACTTATGTCAGTGGCACCCAGATGACAAACTGAAGAATTTCCAGGCATGTACCTTCCACTCCCAGAAATAATATTATCTAACAGTTACATACTCTTGCTGTGAGATAGGCACTCTACACAAGCTCTGAGATAAGAATTCTCCTGTCTCCATTTCACAGACAAAGATACTGAGACTACACAGCTAGGAAGTGTCAGAAGGGGCTGCAAACCCCGAAAGGGTCCCTTCTGACCACTAAACTATGCCATAGGGTGAGGACATGGCTTTCACTCTCTTGAGACTGATTTTCTTCAAATGAAAAGGCTAACTATTCCCTGTCTGGTTTCTACAGAATATATTTGTTCCTGTAAAAATGTGAGTAGTGTGCTTGTTAGATGAAAGGAGTGACATTACAGTAGTGAGTAGTTTTCTATAAAGAAAGATTTACTCTCAAATTCTGTTAATGAACTAAAGTCATTAAAATCAGATGCAGTCAGTTTACTTCTCCAAGCATGTCCGTGTGCTGTAGGAGTGTAATGCCCACCTAGACACTGGAGAAGAGGCAAATTTCTTGCCCTCTGTGCCAGTTTTATGTGTCACCTTGACTAACTATAGTACCCAGTTATTCAATCAAACACTAACCTAGCTGTTGCTGTGAAGGTATTTTGTAGATGTGGTTAACATCCAGAAGTAACTGACTTTAAGTAAAGGAGATTATTCTCAATAATGTGGGTGTGACTCATCCAATCAGTTGAAAAGCCTTGACAGCAAAACTGAAGTTTCCTTGTAGAAATTCTACCTCAATATGGCAGCATCAGTTACTGCCTGAGAGTTTTCAGCCTGGCAGCCTGGCCTACAGCTTTTAGACTTGCCAGCCTCTACAATTACATAAGCCAATTCCTTGAAAAGAAGAAGAAGAAAAAAAGAGGGATATATATATATATATATACACATAAAACTGCTTCTGTTTTTCTGAAGAACCCTGACTGATATACTCTCCCACTGTGTTATAATTCAAGTTATTTAATTTTCCTTAAAGACTCTTAAGGTATCTATTAGGGGGTCTTCCATTGTATTTGTTAAAAAATTCAGCTTGAAATATTCTAACTTATACACACACACACACACACACACACACACACACAAACACATATATATACAGAGGATGCCAAAAAGAATGTACACACATTTTAAGAAAGGAAAAAACTGTATTAAAATTGTAATACTCTATACCAATAACAAAAGGTAAATACAGTCATGTGTACACATTTTTTTGGCACCCTTCGTACATACATCTCTTTTTAATTTAATTTATTTTTTATTTTTAGTGACAAAACCCTGTTTCAATATCTGGAACCAAAAAAATGGGATAATAGGCTTGACACTCAATTCTGAATTTCAATCTGTTTTTTGAAATCTGACAGTTTTGAAATATTCGATCTGTTCATTAATATTTTCATTTAAAAAGTAAATAGAATCAACATGTCTGTATCACTAAATTATAAAGTAGGATTACCTTCTCTTAATTCGTTACCTCAATTTTCTCCTCTGTGTCATATGAATAAAACAGGGCAACTTTCTGTTTTAGATGAATACATGTTTTAAAATATTCAAGGTATTTAGAATAAAGCTATGCATAGACAGAAAGCAGTACTATCGTGGTTCAAATATTTGCTAATCCTTTTTAAAAGTCTGATACACACAAAAAACTGAAAGCAAATATAGTCAATTATTTTATCATTGTTAAAATTAATAATTTATTAATTAAAATCACAAACTTCCATTATTTAAAAAATAAATTTTAGTATACTTTATTTCATATTTTAAAGAAAATTTCATGAGAAATTAATTGTGAGAAACACCCACTTCTTTCTTTAATTTACAAAGCCAGCCACTGATAGCCAGACACCAGTCTTGGTGTGCACACTTTTGAAGTTATTATCTTCCTTCTGGAAAGATTTATTATCAGACACTTTCCAAGGATGGGATGGAAAGCTATTTATGGATTATTGAAAGTATTTTTGTCAAGGGAATATTTAAGTTTTAGCAACATACATGTAAATTCCAACAGTTAAAATATGCCAATTTATTACTCTAATACATTGTCGTCTCTATTTCAAAACTCTTGTGTTAATTTTCCATGCTCTATCCCCTTTGATATAACTTCTTGATTGTTTTATTGGAGTCAGTGGAGCCGAGTGATTCATCATATCCAAAAAATACTCCAGGGCCGGCCGAGTGGCGCGATGGTTGGGAGCTGGCTTGGGACGCCAGAGGGCCCCAGTTCGGATCCCACATATGAGGGCCAGTGACGCTGCCCTCTACAGCTAAGATACTGAACAACGGCTCGACCTGGAGCTGGGCTGCCATGAGTCACCGGCGAAGGCGTGGGCTGCAGCCCCTGTGGCAGTGGGTTGCCATGGGCTACCATGTGTAGCCAGCAGCCAGCGTGAGCGGCCAGCAGCCGCAGTGAGCGGCCGTCCAGAAGCCGGCGACTGATCTGCCTCACCAGGGAAGAGCGCAATGATGGTGCCAACTTGGGCCAGTGAAGCAACGTCCTCCACAACTAGATTGAAGAACAAAACGACAGCAACTTGTCTGTCCCCCTTCCCCCAATTCCCCAGCACTGTTCCCATCCCCCCAATTCCCCAATAAAAATCTTAAAAAAAAAAACCAAAAAAAATACTCCAGAAGCCTACGTGACTGCACCAGACATGTGGTATGATAACCATCAGCAGATAAGCCACAGAGCAGCTGATCACAGCAGGTCGAACTTCAAAACAAGAGCATCAACCCTGGTGCTTATTTGTAATGCAAGACTCAAGGTACACATGTTGCCTTGAAAAGGCTCGGCTTGGGCTGCTCTGAACCGGCACTAGATATCCTTAAGCAGCCCTTCCCAAACACCACGTAGTAGCATAAGCGCTATTTCCCTCACTGAAGGGTAGAGGCACCTACCAGGAGATAAACCTCTAACGAAAAGGATTCAGAACAGCGTCCAAGAAAAATCTGTACATCTATGAATGAACAGCATCAGATTCAAAAAATCATTTGTTAGCGAGGACCATGCGTAGATAGACAACTACAAAAAGTTGTGTTTTTAACATTAAAAAAAAATGTTTCCTTTATTCTTACAAATCCGCCAAAATATCTCCCAGGTTATGCTCTTAGGAGTTCATTTTGGAAAGTCCCAGTAGTGTAGAAGCGAACTGAAAGTCCAGACTTCCACGTATCTTTTTATTACTGCTGACTCCAGACTTCTTCAGATAGTGGCAGATAAAGTTCAAAACAGTAATTTCCCCTAGAAAATAGGAATTGAAAGTGTAGGGAGTTAAGAGGGCTTTTTCATCTCAACCCAACTCTGTGATCTAATTTCAGATAGCAGGAAATATGCCAACTTTTAGCAGCTAATTAGAGTTATTCATTGGAAATTATTTGTAGCCAACCTTTAATCTCTTGTAGCAAAGTGGGCTGACAATGTTGGCAGCAGAAGCACTGGCAGCATGAATGCCGGAAAGGTTCTCAAGAAAGGGTGCAAGAAAACATGGCTGCGTTTAGGTGATACAATTTGCTTGGCTGAAAATTTCACAGGCTACGTGATGCTAATATTGGCTAAATTTAGTCACAGTTCACATTTTTCCTCTTGGACGTTAGAAGCCTTTTTGGAGAGGAGGAGGGAGCTTTAGGAGGAGTGGCTTTTGTTCCCAAATCTCAAAATTTAATAATTCGGGAGCAGACTGGCACTTGCATTACATTAGGACTTTATTAGATTTATTACTTTCCAATTGCTTCAGGATTAACCTGAAAACCTCCCCTTGTGTTGCCACAATTATACTCATTTGGTGTTTAATGTTATTTTACCAAAGGAGATCCCTCCCGAAGGTAGGCTCCACGAAGTCAGGAAATTTTGTCTATTTGGTTCACTCTGTATCCCCAGAGCCCACTGCAGGGTCTGGCACATAATTAGGCACTTACATTATATTTATTAAGCAAATGATTGAATACATGCATGAGATGTAGTCTCAAGTGAAAGAGAGGTTGCCACTGTATTAAGACCACACTGGCAAGCCTCAAAACTTGGTTTCAAAGAAGCTCATCCTGCCGATGCCAGGAATATTTGGATCTCAACCACACCCGGGGTTCCACCCAGTCCTCCTTGCTCTTCCACTGCTTTAGTAAAAAGGCTTTATTTGAGCTTTTTCCAAGTGGGAAAGTTTGGCAGCGCTAATGAATGACCTTTCATACCACATTGATGGGAAGGCAAGAAAACTTACTTTTCCTCACAGTATCACTGCTGTAAGGCAGGGTTTTTTAAAATAAAGAGCAGCTTTAAATCACTCAAGAAGTCAGTTGCAAACGAAAGGGACCCTTAAAAACACCACAACAATAATAAAAACAGCAGCAACAAATATATAGTCAGCATATTTTGTCTTTAGCACTGCATGCCTCAGCTTTTTTTCTTCTTTTATTCTTGTATTCCTTGCCCAAAGGCACCCATTTCCTTCACTTCACCCTCCTCCCCCAGGAAAAGATTTCATAACTCATTCAGTTTGAATTATAAGTGAAGCTGTATCTATTACTACCCAGAGGTATTATAATCTTCAGTTAAAGGAACCCATTTCTATATGGGAAGGAATATTTTGGAGAGAAGAGGCCAACTGAGAAGCTCTGAAATCTTATTCATTTGCTATCATATTAATGAATATTATTTAGCAACAAATAGCTAATGGTCTTGTCGTAGAAACACGTGTAAAACCAATTATAAATTTCTATGACGTATGAATAATGTATGTGTAATATGACAATTTAGAACAGGGATGATCAATTTGCCTGAGCATTCTGGAAAAATCATTATTTCATGAATCAGCCTTTTTTTATTATTGGAGAGCTTTAATAATTGAAAACGTTTATCCTCTTGTTGAATTGAAGACTGATTCCATGTGTTTTACACATTAGCCTAGTACTGGCTCCTGGCATGAAAAAATCATTCCTCAAATGTTTTAGGTGAGTAGGATTTTTCTTTTTTTCCTTTAAGGATTGCCTATTTCCTCAATATTGAAACAGGCCATTTCCTTGTCTATTTTTAAATTCTGCCTCCTCTGTTAGAAGCCATGGACCTCCCAGCTTCTGTTCTAACTTAGCAAAGGTCTCTCTAACATGGTAGCAGCTGGTAGGAGGCAATGCATTTGTGTCTATTAATTAATGATCTATCACTCACTTGGTAGGACTTCTGCTCACTTCAAATTAGGTGTGAAGAAGAATATCAGATTAGGGGCTGGAAATGCATAATTTCAAGCACAAAGCTCCTTTTAGGATAAAGACCTAGGTTATTGTCTGTGGCATTTGACTGTGCTTGGAGCCCACAGCAAATTATCTCTGCAGTGGGCTGGGGTGTCTGAAAATAAGGCCATAGCCCAAGGCAGGCTGCTGAGTTGTTTTTAATCCCTAAAATTTATCCCTAAAATTTAGTGGAAGATTCACAATAAATGCCAAACATAACAAGGATTTCAAGGACCCTGAAATGCCTCTGAGAATTCATATAATAAATGAGTAGTTGAAATTTAAAACAATGATAATATGAGATGTTAATGAGAAGATGTGTGTTTACATGCTCCTGGTGGGTACAGCTTTCTGGGAGGTGATTTGGCAAGATATCAAAAGTCTGAAAATGGGCAAGTGTTTTGATCCAGAAATATCTGGAGTATGACTGGGGATGCATGCAATCCCCCTTATAAGCATATATATATATATATATATATATATATATATATATATATATATATATACATAGCAGCATACCTTATAATAGCAAAATATTGGGTAAAGAAATATTTGACCATAGAAGATTGCTTAAGTTAATTTGTTTATCCATATGAGGGAATGCCAGGAGTCATTGAAAATCATGCTATAGAATACTCACCAACATGGGAAAATATTCATTATTAAATATTAAGGGAAAAAAGCAGTTTGCAAAAATTATGTACTGTAATGTGATTAAAATTATGTGAAATATATATAAATGAAAAAACCCTCAACAGGGCTGGCCGAGTGGCGCGATGGTTAGGAACTGGTTTGGGACACAAGAGGGCCCCGGTTCGGATCCCACATATGAGGGCCAGTGACGCTGCCCTCCACAGCTAAGATGCTGAACAACAGCTCAACCTGGAGCTGGGCTGCCGTGAGTCGCTGGCAACGGTGTAGGCTGCAGCCCCTGTGGCAGTGGGTTGCCATGGGCTACCGTATGTGGCCAGCAGCCACAGTGAGCTGCCGTCCAGAAGCCAGCGACTGATCTGCCTCGCCCGGGAAGAGCGCAATGATGGTGCCAACTTGGGCCAGTGAAGCAACGTCCTCCACAACTAGACTGAAGAACAACAACAACAAAAGAAAAACGACAGCAACTTGTCTGTTCCCATCCCCCCAATTCCCCAATAAAAATCTTTAAAAAACACAAAAAACAAACAAACAAAAAACCCTCAACATACTGATGTATATACACATCAATATGTAATATCTGATTCCTTAGGCATAGGAATTAGCATATAATTTTTTACTTTCTTCTCTGTGCTTTTCTACAGACTCCATATTTTATATAAGGATGAGCCATAAGCAGTTGCCTTTATTTAACTGTGTGTGATCTGCCAATGACCATTCATAAGGTTTGAGCTTATGTAATTAATATGAGTTATTTTGTAATAAAAAAAATCATATTGGGTTGTTTCTTAAAGAAATGATCTTCCCAACAAACAAACTGAGAGACATTGATCATCCAACACTTGTGTTGGTTGTAATAGCTGGAAACCAGGCCTGGGCTTTTGTTTTCCAGCACCTTCTCTACTTACTCGAGTATAAACGCAGAAAAATCACTTTCTAAGTAAACTGTAAACTTAAAAAGTGTGGTAAATACTGATTAAATCAAGGTGACATTTTTCTTTTTTTTTTCCTCTTCCTTTTTTGGGGGGCTGGCGGTATAGGAAAGAGCAAGAGATTTTTAGTATTATTTCTGGAAAGTGGCTCAAATTTAGGAATTCTCTTTTTCACAGAATCTGTAACACCAAAAAAGAATTGGTTTACCCTGTCCTCAAAAGAATTTTCCAGCTCCTACCATTAAAATGAGAGCTGGGCACATAAAACGAGATTGTAATATAACACTTTCTTTCTACACATCCACCCACCCATCTAACCACACTCTCATTTGCAAAGTCTCTCACTTCACTAGCAATCATTGAAATCCTAACTATAGAGTGGTTGAGCCAAGCTGTGGGATGTGGCATTTAGGTTTGCAGGACTCTAGGATTGGTGTCATAAGGCAAATAACACTTCTAAAGTACTGAATTGGATCATATGACTCTTTGAGACTTCAAGGAGGGAACATACCAACTGGCATGGTTCAAAAAGGGCATAGCGTACTACGCTAATTTACTTTTCCTATATTGGATGACTAGTGCAGCTGGTAGGTTTTGAGCAAGCAATCAACAAAACTTAAAATTGTTTTCAACAGACATACTCTGCTTAAAGTCTTGGCTGTGAGTCCAAATTCACAGTGGAATAAATTGTCTAAGCTTTAACTACACAGAATTGGGCAACTGTCCATGTACATGTAGAATGGAGTTGGAAGAATCCTTGAGGTTTTCTAATCTAACTGCCCACTCAATGAAGAAATCTCCAATAAACAAATACTTGATGGATGGTATCAATCAGTTTCTGCTTGAATGGACTGAAAGTTTACTACTCTGTGAGTCAGCGTTTTCCACTGTTGGAATTAGAAAAGGATTCCAAATTAGGGAGCTGGTATCTGCCTTGGTGTTGGTTTTTACATGGTCCTAACACTGTCCACCTAAAGCAGAACTTGTTCACCTCCCGTTTCATGTGATAGACTTTCAAATGCTTGATGTCAAAGCAACGAAAACCATGATTTAATCTTAAAAAAACAACAGAAATGAGAAGTCTTGTGAAACAGAGTAAATGCTGGCACAAACATGTCTACATTAAGTGTAACAAAGACTGTATTTGCTTTTTTCTGAAAAACAAACTTTAGTTTTTAGAACAGTTTTAGATTTATAAAATAATTGAAAAGATAGTACAGGATGTTCCTATATATCCCCACATATTATACACCCAGTTTCCCCTATTATCATATTAACATCTTACATTGGTATACTGCATTTATTATAATTAATAAACTAATATTAGTCCAATATTATTAACTAAAGTCTATACTTTATTCATGTTTCCTTAATTTTTACCTACTATCCTTTTTTACTTTCAGATTCCCATCCAGGATACCACATTACACTTAATTGCTATGCCCCATTAGACTCCTCTTGGCTGGAGAGTTTTTGAATTTCATTGATTTTTATGTCTTTGACAGTTTTGAGGCGTATATGTCAGATATTTTGTAATGTATCCCTCTACAGGGATTTGTCTGATGTTTTTTTCATGGTTAGGCTGGGGTTATGGGTTTTTGGGAGAAAAATCATCGAAAGTAAAGTACCATTTTCATCACATCATATCAAAGGTGCCAACTATCAACATGAAATCACCATTGGTATTGATCTTGATCATGTGGCTTAGGTAGTGTTTGTCGGGTTTCTCCACTGTAAATTTATCATTTATCCCTATTCCATACTGTACTCTTTGGAAGAAGTTACTATGTGCACTTCACATGTAAGGAGTGGGGAGTTATGATTCCTCCTTTTTAGCGTGGACTACCTACAAAATTTATTTGGAATTCTTCTGAATGAGAGATTTATCTCTTCTCTACCATTTATTCATTTATTCAATCATATGTTAATATCAGTATGGATCATGAATAGTTATTTTATATTTTGGATTATAATTTAATACTAATTTGTTAATTTTGTTGCTGAAATTGTTCTGGTTTTGGCCATTGTGAACACTATCAGTTGGCTTTTATGTACATACTGTCATCAATGTAGGTTGGTTTATGAGTTGTATTTTTATTTTGTTTTGTTTTTAGCACCTCCTTACTTTTTTGACTATAAGATGCTCCAGAAGGATTATATTGAATTTTTAAACCCCCACTCTTAAAATCATACATTTCCTTAAAAGCCTTTTAGTTTGTTTGTTTTAACCAACTTAAACGTAGTAAGTTCAGCAAATTTACCATGTTGATGGCATCTACTCTGGTGTCTGGTAGATGTCAACAACAATAAGGAGGCAGAAAGGTGCAGAAGAAAGTCAGTAAATAAGAATTCTACCACCTACCAGGTATCAGAGATGCTATAATCCTTCAAGGAGACCCCTTTCAGAGTTTTCTCATTATTTTAGACCCCAGTTCTCCAGCTAGCAGAGTACAGAATCCTTCTTTCTAGCCAATGGAACCAATTGTTCCAGCAAAGAAACGACAATCCACAGTTTAGAGGCCATTTGGTGGTAAGACCTTCATAAAAGTAGATAACTAACAAGCCGATGTTCACCAGATTAGGTGTGTCTGCCAAAGCCTGCTGCTCAATTCCCTCACTGGCCATGCTACAAGTGCTTCCATATTCTCTTCCAATATCTTAACACATTGAGGATGGGGCATTTATTCGGTTATCGGAAAAGTCATGATGTAATTGTTCTATGTTTTTTTGCTGCAAAAATGCATCATGACTTTTTCAACAACCCAATAAATATATAAATGCAAATCTGCATCACTGGTCCACAATGCGTTAAAATAGAAGGGAGACAAATTGTGGTGGAAAAAATGCCTGATCATTGGTCTGGAGACCTGGGCTCTCATTCTGGTTCTGCCAATTAATATCTGTGTGCCTTTGGACAAGTCAATGAATCTGTTATCTGTAAAACAGATGGATCATTAAACAAGGTTCAAGGTCAGTCAAGCTTTTAATGATTTTCCATTGGTGAAGCCTGTCTTCAGTAATGTTAGTTCTTGACTCTGCCTTTTTTTTTAATTAAAGGAATTTATTATCTTCAAGGAATAACCTCTTATTCAATTCTGTCTAATGAAATCCAGTTCGATACAACAAATATTGAGATTTTGTTAAGTGCTTTCAACAGCCCAACATTGACAGTAAAAAAAAAAAGCCAGATGGCTCATGGTGGATGACTGTGGCCTATCGAGAACTGAACAAGATAGTGCCCCCATCCATGAGATTGTGCCCAACACTGTCAGGAGTATACCATGCTGCACTGGACTTAGCATACGCTTTTTTTCAGGATGCCCCTGGACACTGAGTCACAAGATGAGTTTGCCTTCATATGGGAGGGGAACAATGGATGTTTTAAGTGCTTCCTCAAGGCTATGTACACAGCCATGGGATGATACCCCAAAATCTATCTGTTCTTCCCCACATCAGTAAAATAGGCTTATTATATTGATAATATAATTTTAACATGTTAACACTTGTTTCTCCTGCAGGACACTCTGCAGATTTTACTGGAACATCTGCAAGGGAAGGATTAGCAGTGAAACCATGGAAAATGCAAGGCTCAAGCACCACTGTAAAGTTTTTGGGAGTCATTGGGTCAGGTAAGATGCAAGTTGTCCTAGAAGATGTGATTGAAAAGGTACAAGCCTATCTGACCCCTAAGAACATGAAAGAGGTGCAAACCTTTGTAGATTTGGAGGACTTTTATTCTCCACCTGGCATAGTGCCTCTATCCCTTTTACCACCTGGTGAAGAAAGGGCACATATGGGACTGAGGATCAGAGCAGCAAGCCACCTTTGAGCAAGCAAAAATACTAGAGAAGCAGGTTAAAGCTCTGGGGATCTCCCAAGCAAGGTTGCTGTTTGAATTGGATGTGACTGTGATTCTGAAGGTATGGCCTATGCACTGTGGCAGAACAGGAGAAAGTACTCCTAGGATTTTGATCCCAGCTCTGGAAAGGGTCTAACACCCCCATATACAGCAATAGCTCCTACCAGTGTACACAGTACTTCTCCAAGCTGAGCCTCTCACAAAGGAACAGAAATCATTGCAAGAACTCCCCTCCTATCAAGGGGTGGGTTGAAAATGTGTTCCATTGACCCACCTCTGCCATGGCTCAGACTTCTGCTTTGACTAATTGACGCTTATTTGCAGTGGAGGAGCAACCTGTCTGCCAGCTCACCGTCTCCAGAAATGCAGGTGCTCTAAGCCCTGTGGAGTACGGAGATCCTACAAATGCCCCTGTTCCTATTCTGGGACAGTGGCAGCCCCTGTGGCCTGTGGAGAGGGAGTGGGGGAAATTCCCACTGATGCCTGCTATGCAGATGGGTCTACTGGGACAAATCACCCCCTGGGACTGAAGTTGCTATTCAGATCAACACTGACACCATCTGGATGGAAACAAGAACGTACCACAGCAGCCAGTGGGCTGAGCTCAGAGCATTTGGCTGGTGATTGATTGCTCATGAGCCCTGGCTGTTAACCCTTTGTGCTGACAGGCTGTTCTAAAGGGATTCAACTGGGATCTGGACTGAGGGGGTGGATGATTATAAATAAGGCCTTATGAGGTCAGGATATGTGGGAAGACATTTGGCTTTGCCAGCAAGAGCCTGAGGCAGTCCTTACTGTCTTCCATGTCCCACAGGTACCGACACCCAGCAGCAATCAGGAAGCACGTGCTCAAACTTGCATCCTAACAACCGAATCTGCAGTAGACATAGCAGATTAAGTCCATGGAAAGAGCAGCCACACAGAGCCCAGGTAGGATGGGGGATGACCAAGATGGCAGATTGCCCTGGAAATACAGTGAATTGGTTAATGCGGTCATAGCATGTCCTGTGTGTTCTAAACAGCACCCAAGGCAACTCCAAAGGCCACTGGAGTTCCCAACCAATGAGAAATCAGCAAATTGATTATATTGGGCCCCTCCTTCTGAATGAGGATTCAAAATATGCCTTGGTTTGTGTGGACACTGCATCTCTCTTAACCCAAGCTTTCCCTGGGCACCATGCAAACCGGGATGCCACCGTTAGGGGATTAGAGAAGCGGAGTACCATATACGGATACCCTTCTCAAACAGACAGTGATCAGGAGTCATATTTCAAAGGTTGTGATTGGGCAAAAGAATGTGACATTGACTGGAAGCTCCATCTCCCCTATCACTTGCAAGCAACAGGGTTTGTAGAAAGGAAAAATGGACTATTAAAGCATCAGATTAAATTATTAATAGGGTCAACCACCTTGGCTGGGTGGACTAAAATGCTGTCTCAGGTTTTAATACATTTGAATGAACAACCAGTAGGGCCTGTTGCCCCATATGCCATACTAGGGACCTCTGCAGAGACACTCAACACTGTAAAGGTGTGAAAGTCAAGGCAGACAACCATTGATCAATGTGCTATGCTGCTGAGAACACCAAGTCCATCACACCTGGGGAAGACGTTAGCTACTGCAATTTGTAATGGGACATCTCACCAGGATGGGTGAATTACTTCGCACCCCTGAGTAAGGGGGAACTACTCAATCTCCATTGGGGTCCTGTTGTCCTGCTACAAGCCAAACCTGTTGAAACGCATGATACCTGGAATGGAACATGCACCACTGAAGAGGGGAAAAGGTGGGGGTCCTGGTCTGGTACATTCACTCCCAGTCCATCTCCTCATACCTGACAGTACTGCCTCCCCTGGACAATGTGTATGGTACATATGCACAACCTGGTCAAGTTCCTAAAGCTGCAGCCACATTAACACTAAGGATCGGGCCACAAGTCTAATTTTTATAGAAGGGGAAGACCTTCCCATACAAGTTCTTATTAAGTATCTGCCTTTTTTACCTTAGACTTCTGCTGCTCCTGGATGTCCAGTCACAGGATGGGTACCTGATGAAAATAACTTTCTAGGGTGGATCCACCTGTATGCTGCAAAAGAATTAACCAACTGTTGGGTATGTGGGCAGCTGTCCCTTTCTAGCTCATCAGGGTTGCCATGGTGAATAGAACCACCCCAGAGACGGGACTGGAAGGCCCTAAAGCAGTACATTAAGAAAAAAACAAGCTAGGGAGAGTACTCTTAATTCACCTGATATCATCAGTACTTGTCCAGAAACCTGGCTTGTGGCACACACTATCAATAACCCTAGGCATGGGTATTCTTTTTATGTCAAATAAACTGCATAGGCAGGCTGTCAAACTGTGTGCAACTGGAAGCATCCTTAAAATGCTATCATTAGTGCCATGGGTGGCTATGCTCAGATTTGGGATGGGTTTATGTGGATCATTCCAGGTTATGGACATTTGAGCACATAGGCATTCATATGTTAGAAACAGAAAAATCATTCTAAAAAGAACCAATAAAATTGTACCAAAGATATGGGATGGATATAAGTGGAACTGTGTAGACATTCTGTAGCATTAAAGGATAATGACTGGTTGGGTACTGACTGATGACACCATCCAGGTATTTATTTGGTAGCCCTGAATGAGACCCACTGGTTATAATTGGATCAACTAATCTTTGGCCGTGGCTTCCAGCAGCGTGGTTGTGATGCTGAACCCTGGGTTTTCCCTGAGCACAGGGGAGACTCTGCCCTACGGTAACAAGAGTTGCCAACCTCCTTCTCCTCAAGGCTAAGTGGAACGATCATTTGGCCATTGTCTTTGTCCCCTCCACTGGCCTGGGAGATGGTGTTGCACACATGGAAGCCCTTACTAAATTCACCCAAGAAGCCAGCAAAGACTGTCTTTACTGAACACTGAACTATCTCTAATGAGAAAAGCTCTTCTCCAAATTAGGATGCCCTTGGACCTTATGGCTGCCTCATAAGGGGGCACCTATGCCATTATCCAAATAGAATGTTGTGTGTTCATACCTGATGAGTCTGCTAATGTATCATCTTCATTAAATCACATGAGGATGTAAGTGAATGAATGCCCTAAGTGATCCAACCCCCAGCCTAGGGGACTTGATAAATCAGTGGTTTGGTCATGAGGCTCTTAGTGGAAAATACTTATTTTGGTAATCATTATCTTGATCTGTGTTGCACGTGCCAATATTTTTGTGCTACGTGCCTCCAGTGCAGCCATCTAGCCGCTAAATGAGCCATCTCAATGCTAGTGAAACCCTTGCTGACCACTCAGGACACACTGCAGAAGACGGAGGCCACGTAAGATTCTAAGAATGGTCATGAGGGGTGACGTGTTGGAGAAGGTCAGTGAAGGTAAGTGACCGTTGGTTGACCCAAGAGGTCCATCCGGCCAATCAGCAGCTCCTCACCACCCCCCCATACATGTTCTTGAAATTAAGTTCTGCCAACCATTCCCACCATTGGAGCCATTTGCAAGGACTCAGGCTTGAGAGAACAATGTGTCCTCAAGACCATCTGGATGGAACACAGGATGAAGCCCAGGTAAGGCCTCCCGATAAGCTTTAACGATTCTGGCGGATGCATTAGGAGATTTACTCATCTTGTGTCGCCCAAGACAAGCCTTCTATGCAAATTCCCTTGCTTTTTAAACCTGCTACCTGCCAGTCTGGAGTACTCTGCCTTTCTGCAGTCACTCCTTGCCCTTTGTGTAAGGGGGCCAGTGTAAGATTTCACCCAGGAAGCTCCTGTCTTATCTTTAAGTTGTTCTTTTAGCCTCAGGAATATAAATATTCAGCATTATTGGAACAGGAAGGCTGTTCAGTCAGCTTGTGAGGTTTCTCAGAAGCCCTGCAAGGAGGGCAGCCTGTTGTAAGTGATAACAAATTCTTAATTTACTGTAATCTCTACTTCCATCGGATCATCTGCTCTAGCCTAGTGCCCATGCTGATAGCTCCCTTATCTGTACTAACTCAAAAAAATCAGAAAATAAACGGTGGGAAAACTGAACTGCTGGCAGTCTTCTCTTAGCTAAGCTCTCCTTTTCATAAGGTATGCAAGGGCCAGACCCCTGTCCAATGCATCTCTAAGCAGGACCATGAAGTAGAAGCCCAACATAAGGACTTAAGGACCAGGCGTTAAAGGAAAAAAAAGACAAACGCTGATTTTTTACTTTGAGAAAACTCACAAGCCATTTAAGTATTAAGCTCCATCAGGCATGCCATGGCCAAAAATGACTGTGGTATTTGTGTTAGACAAACAGAAAATGATAAATACTACATTTCCTGCTGAACAGTGGTCACTACTTTAATTTGTTAAGTTTATTTTGAGATTATGCTTTCTTTTCATCTGTCACCAGAGTGATTTTGAGTTTATTTGTAAATCAAGAAAAGAGTTGAGTTTCTTCCTCTGTGGACTGAGTAATACTACGAAATTGCATATTCTTCCCCTATTTAGAGCTCAGGACTTAACTGTAATTTCTAAAATGCTTCTTCTTGACTTATGCTTATTTGTTCATTTAAGAACCACTGGCCACTCTTTTCCCTTCCTTACCAAGCACTTAATGGTTTGGGCACATGTTCTGCTTTTCTAAACACAACTGGTACACATTCAATTGTCAATACAGGGGCTGTTGGCTATAGCGAAGTCCTGGTAATATTAGCAGTTCCAGGCCGAAAGTGTAGACTAATATGTACATTCTTATTATTCCTTCCTTAGCCAGCTTTTCTCTTCCCTTAGCCAAATAACCAGGAAGGTTGGCAACATGGGATGCAGACATGACTGATGACAAGCAAAACAGCTATTCTTTTTGAGGGGTGGGTAGTGGTGCATTGAATACCATGGAATTAAAGAGTAGCATGAGCATGGGCATGCTAAAGAGAGAGACTTTCTCTTCTGACTCAATATTGTCATTAATCAGTTTATGGCATAAACTTCTTTTTGAAATATGCCCCCAAGAAATATGCCATTTGCAACAACGTGGATGGATCTTGAGATTATAATGTTAAGTGAAATAAGTCAGACAGAAAAAGTACAGAACCATATGATTTCACTGATATGTGGGATATAAAACTGAAAACAACAAAAGAACAAGAAAGACAAATGAAGACACAAAATTGATAGACACAGGCAACAGGTTAGTGGTTACCAGAGGGTAATGGGGCAGGGAGGTGGTAGGTGAGGGTAAAGGGAACAAATATATTGTGATGGAAAGAGAACTGACTCTGGGTGATGAACACACAATATGATATGTAGATGATGTATTACAGAATTCTATACCTTAAATCTATGGAACTTTGCTAACAATTGTCACCCCAATAAACTTTAATTAAAAAAAAAAGAAATATGATCAGTTTAACAATGTCACACTAGATTTGTTTGCCCCATTACAGCGTATCTTTTTGCTAAAGGTCTTTCTAGTTTCTGAGATATAAATGAATATATAGTCTTAAACTTGGGTCTCTTGACACTTCTATATAATAGGCAACAAACAAAGGGAGGTGGAAATTTGTGAAGAGAGTCCCCTTTAACAGATGTTACAGGATCGATCAACTGATCCATGTTTATAACATACTTACCTGTGGGTCTGACCTATGGCTGTGCCACGGTAAGAAGCAAAAAGTGGTCCCAGAGCTCAAGACATGTATAGGTACATGTAATCAGAAAAGTAGTTGAAAGCTTTAGTCCCAGTTGAAGGCTAGCTAATAAGACTGAATGTTGCTTTTACTCCTTTGTTAGTTGTCATAGTGCTGTTATTTACCATACCATATTTATTTTCTCCTATTTATTTTTTTTGGAATAAGTAATATACATATGTGGTAAGAATTCAAAATATGCAAAGGAATATGCAATGAAAACAACTCTCTTTCCCACCTAATTCACCATCCAGATCCCCCCAATTTCAGAAGATAGTTTGTGGATAAACATTATATTTAAACATACATATAAGTGTGTATGTGTGTGTGTGTAAATAAATAAATATACACATACACAAAGCTTTGTCTTGAACTTGGCTTTTAAAAAAATTTATGTTAAACTATATATCTTGGAGATGATCCTCATGAGTTCATGTAGTTCCATCTCAGATTTTTTATTTAAAGAGATTTTATTAAAATATAGCTAACATACAATATTATATTAGTTTCAGGTGTACGCCAGTTATTCAATATTTATATACCTAAAGAAGTGATCATCATAAGTCCAGCAACCATCTGACACTGTACCATGCTATCACAATATTATTGCCTATATTCTCTATGCTGTATATTATATCCCCATGACTTATTTGTTTTATACCTGGAAATTTGAACCTCTTATCCCCCTTCACCTTTTCCCTCCTGTTTTGTCTCAGCTTTTTAACAAAAGGCTATATAGACTTTTAATGATCATTATTTATTTAAACACTTTTCTATCAAAGGACATTCAGATTACTGTCAATCTTTTGTTAATACAAATTATGCTACGACAAATTTACCTCTATATATGTCATTTTCTTGAGTTAATCAGTAAGATGAATTTCTAAAAGTGGAATTATTGGGGAAAAGGGTATATACATAGTAAAATTTTATAGATTGTGCTAAGTTTATTTCCATAGAGGTATTAAAATTATATTTCCACTAGTAATATAAGAGAATTTCTTTTCCCAAGTTCTTAATAAAAGTGTTATTAAACCTTTTTATCTTTATCTCTTAGGTGAAAAGTGATATCTCTGGGCAGCTTTTAATTTGCATTTCTGACTGGGATTGAGGATACTTTCTTGTGTTTAGAAGCTATAGCTTCTTTTCTATGGAATTTAGTCATCTTTTGCTCCTTTCACTGAGTTGTTGATATAGTTTTACTTATTCACAAGGGCTCATTATATATTAAATAATTTATTTTTTCTATAAGTTGTAATTTTTTTCCTTGTTTTTATTTGCCTCTGATTATATTTGTGGGTGTTCTTTAAAAAAATTTTAAGCCTGCTATTAAATTTATTATTTTAAAAATGATTTCTGGGTTTTGTGTCATAATAAGGTAGGCCTTATTTAATCTAAAATCTTCCAATATTTATTCCATTTGTATGTTTCAATTTTGAAGGTTTAAATTTTTGATATAACTGGAATTTGTTTTATGTATTTTTTTTCTAGATGGCTACTTAGTTGTCTCAATAACATGTATTGAATTAAGTGCTTCATTTACCATCTACTAAAGTTTCAAATACACTGAAATCTATTTCTGCATTTTCTACTTCATTCCACTGATCTGTTTATTTGTACCAAGTATAGCACTGCTTTAATTCTAATCACTTTATAGTATGATTTAGTTTTCTTCTGTTTGTAATTTAATTGGCTATTTCTACTTATGTACTAAGTGAACTACAGAATCAACTTGTATACCTTAGAAAACATTTTGTTTTTACATGTTCAAGGGAAAGTGAGCCCTTCCACCAGACTTTTTAAGTAGAAGGCCCGACTGGAAGAAGACTGACATGATATATATAAAATAACTCGGGATATTAACATTTTAATTCTGTTTAGGCTTTTTATCATAGAACGTGATATAAATTTCTATGTTTTAAAATATTATGCCCTTCACTTGTATTTTACCATTGCATTTGTAAATTTTATGCATTCCTTCTTAAATTTATTCATATATATTTTATATTTTTCATTGCTATTCTATATGAATCTTTCCTTTCAACATATAATTTAAGTGGTTGTTGCAGTATATATGACAACTATTGGACCCTGTATGTTAATCATCTTCCCCCCAAATTTACTTAATTCTTTTACCATTAATAACAATTATTGGGGCCGGCCGAGTGGTGCACTGGTTAAGAGTTGGCTTGGGACACCAGCTCTGAGAAGCAGGGTCCTGGTTCGGATACCACATTAGGGCCAGTGATGCTGTGCCCTCTACAGCTAAGATGGTGAACAACAGCTCGACCTGGAGCTGGGCTGCTGTGAGTCGCTGGCAACAGCGTTGGCTGCAGTAAGGCTGCAGTGGGCTCCTGTAAGCTACCGTGAGTGGCTGGCAGCCAGTGTGAGCTGCCAAGAGCCGCTTTGAGCTGCTGTCCAGTGACCGGCAACCGATCTGCCTCACCCGGGAAGAGCGCAACGATAATAGCAACATGGGCCAGTGAAGCGACATCCTCCACAACTAGACTGAAGAACCAAAGGACAGCAACTTGTCTGTTCCCTTTCCCCAATTCCCCAACGTTGTTCCCCTCTCCCAATTCCCCAATAAAATTTTTTTAAAAACCCCAAAATACAATTATTCAGTTGACTTTTTCTTCTAAGTAAATAATCACCTAGAATAAGTAATCGTATCTCCATTTTTCCAGTTTTCATAAGTGTTTTTTCTTCTTCTGCTTCATTTCATCCACTAGTAATTAAGAAAAAAATTTTAATGGAAGTAGTAATAAAATCCATGATACTTTGCTAATAATCATATTTGGAAGGTTTCTAATGTTTTAAATAAAGGATAGATGTAGAATTTTATCAAATAAATTTTTAGCATCTGTGGAAAAGGTCATTTTTTCTTATATTGAATTATATTAATATTTTTAATTATATAAATAGATTTTAATATTGAACCACTTGCATATACTTGGTCATTACAGTGTATTATTCTTAACTTTGCTTCTAAATTCTGATTGCCTATATTCAGTTGCAAATTTTTGCTTGGGATTTGTAAATAAGTTTATTCATTTTCTTTTGTTCTTTTTTTTTCCTGGCTCTCTTTGTCAAGCTTTGGTATTGTCATAGAAGTTTCAAAAACAATCAGAAGATTTTATTTTTGTATGTGATATAGCACTCCTACAACATTTTAAAATTTATTTTAAAATTAATTCAGTCACTCCTCAGTGGGAAGCCCCTTGGTTTTAACTACAATATATTGGTATATTTTCACTCTTCCCAGGAAGGCATATGAATCATAAGGACATTGAGAGTTCTAGAGACAAAGTATGATGAAGAGGAATAGGGGAATAAGGAAGATGGTGATGGCAGGAACCACTTAGTTTATAATATTGCCTAGCTCTGATCCTGCGATTGGTACTAAGATGAGCAAACATTGTGCTCTGTACAATATTCATGAAAGAGCAGTTACATATTTGTTTGGATGCTTAATTAAATTGTATATTTCATATGTTAGCTAAATACTCAGTCTATCTACTATCTATCCATGCTTTACAGAGCAGACTTCTACTAGTCTGCCTGTCTGTCTCTATCTATCTATCATCTATCTATCTATATCTATATCTCTCTATCTATCTAATCTCTATCTACTTATATTCAGAAAGTGCATATTAAGCATCTAATATACACTAGGAACTCTTCTAAGTGCTGGGCTATAGAAAAGTTGTCATAAATCAGTGACTTAACAATAGTCACCTAACATGTTAAATTAAAAAAAAACTGTACACAATCATTATTACAACCAAAGAATGAGAATAAGAACATTTAGAGATATCAGTAGAAAGTGCCAGACTATAGACTATAGAAAGTGCCAGATCATCCCTAGAGATCTGACTACCCAGTGTAGATGTGCATCAGGGCATTACTAATGTAGCAATTAACTAGCAACTTCTGATTTCTCCCAAGTGAGAAAAAAGTAAAATGAAAGCTGCAGTGAGATAATTTTTCTTTAATTTAAATGTAATTAAAGATAAGAGAAAATAAAAGAGAAAACATACATCTTATGCGTATTCCATTTGTGTGTGTGTGTGTGTGTGTGTGTGCCTGTGCACTTAGGCTTTACTTTCCTATTGGCTTTTCCTCATACAGTTGATAAAGGAGACTTGGGTTGAGAAGTAGCCTGGTGGTTTCTTTATTATTTCTCCACTCAAAATTTCCTCAGTCCAACATTTGTGGATTCTTTCTTTTCTTCTTTCTTTCTTTGTTTCCTCCTCTCCTCTCTTCTCCTCTCCTCTCCTCCCCTCCCCTCCCCTCCCCTCTTCTCTCTCTCTCTCTCTCTCTCTCTCTCTCTCTCTCTCTCTCTCTCTATTGAGGTATAATTGACATATAACAGTTTATGTTTCAGGTGTACAATATTATAATTTACTATTTGTATATATTGCAAAATAGTCACCATAATAAGTCTAATTAACATCCATCACCACATATAGTTAGAATTTCTTGTGATGAGAACTTTTAAGATGTACTCTCTAAGCAACTTTCAGATATGCTATTATTATTTTTTTAACTTTACTGGGGAACAGTGTGTTTTTCCCAGGACCCATTAGCTCCAAGTCAAGTTGTGTCCTTCAATCTTAGTTGTGGAGGGCACAGCTCAGCTCCAAGTCCAGTCGCCATTTTCAATCTAGTTGCAGGGGGCACAGCCCACCATCCCATGTGGGAGTTGAACCAGCAATCTTGTTGTTAAGAGCATGCACTCTAACCAACTCAGCCAGCTAGCCACCCACCGGCAGCTCAGTGGCAGCATAGCTCGAGTCATTACCTTCAATCTAGTTGCAGAGGGCACAGCTCACTGCCCCGTGTGGGAATAGAACCAGCAACCCTGCTGGTTAACACAGTTAACCAACTGTGCCCCATAATATTTTCTTTTAGTTAAAGCTTATTGGGGTGACAATTGTCTGCAAAGTTACATACGCTTAAGGTGTACAATTCTGCAATACATCATCTATATATCACATTGTATGTTCACCACCCAGAGTCAGTTCTCTTTCCATCACCATATATTTGATGAAACAATAAACTGCATAGAAGAAAACATAGGTACTAAACTTATGGACCTTGGGTTCAAAGGGGATTTTATGAATTTGAATTCAAAGGCAAGGGAAGTAAAAGCTAAAGTAAATGAATGGGACTATGTCAAACTAAAAAGCTTCTACACAGCAAAAGAAACCATTGATAAAATGAAGAGCCAACTAACCAAATGGCTAATATCCAAAATATATAAGGAACTCATACAACTCAACAACAAAAATACAAACGATCCGATTAAAAAATGGGCAGAGGACCTGAATAGACATTTCTCCAAAGAGGACACACAAATGGCCAATAGATATATGAAAAAATGCTCAACATCAGTAATCATCAGGGAAATCCAAATCAAAACCACAATGAGATACCACCTCACACAGTTAGAATGGCTATCATCAACAAGACAAATAACAAGTGTTAGAGAGACTGTGGAGAAAAAGGAACCCTCATACACTGTTAGTGGGAATGCAGATTGGTGCAACTGCTATGGAAGGCAGTGTGAAGTTTCCTCAAAAAATTAAAAATAGAATTACCATATGACCCAGCAATCCCTCTCTTGGGTATCTACCCAAAAAATGTGAAAACATTTATCCATAAAGATATATGTGCTCCAATGTTCATTGCAGGGTTATTTACAGTGGTCAAGACATGAAAACAACCAAAGTGTCCTTCAATAGATGATTGGATAAATAAGTTGTGATGTACATGCACAATGGAATACTATTCTGTCACAAGAAAAGATGAAAGTGCCATTTGTGAAAACATGGACGGATCTTGAGATTATAATGCTAAGCGAAATAAGACAGAAAAAGTAGAGAACCATATCATTTCACTGATATGTGGTATATAAAACTGAAAACTACAAAAGAACAAGAGAAACAAATGAAGAAACAAAACTCATAGTCACAGACTATAGTTTAGTGGTTACCAGAGGGTAAGGGGAGTGGAGGGTGGTAGATGAGGGTAAAGGGGATCAAATATACTATTATTAACTATAGTCACCATGCTATACATTATATCACCAGGACTTATTTATTTTATAACTGGATGTTTGTAATTTTTGACCTTCTTCACCCATACCCATTTTGCCCACTTCCCACTTCTACCCCCAGCCTCTGGAAACCGCCAATCTATGAGTCTGTGTTTTTTTGTTTGTTTTAGATTCCACATATAAGTGAGATCATATGGTATTTGTCTTTCTCTGTCTGACATTTCACTTAGCATAACGCCCTCAAGGTCCGTCCATGTTGTTGAAAATGGCAAGATTTCCTTCTTTTTATGGCTAAATAATATTTCAGTGTGTATATATACTACATTTTCTTATCTATTCACCCTTTGATGGACACTTAGATTCCTTCCATGTCCTGGTTACCATTTTGTTAAAAGACCTTAATTATCAACATTCATTTATTTGAACAGGAGTTTGATATAGTTTGGGAAGATAATAATGACATTGCTTGCCCAGTCATAAGCTTTGGTATAGATGTAGTGTATATCATATAGATGTAGACATGCTGTTTCAACAGGCCCATGCTAAACAATTACGTAAATTATTTTCCAATGCAGAGAAACTTCAACGAGTTCTATTTGGGAACACTGACATTCTAGAAACCCTGGTTTATTTCCCGCCTCTTACTCGGAACACAAACATTGTTTATTGTTTTAAAAGAAATAGAATATATAATAAAAAGCCTGCTATAACTTCAAGCCAAACCATTTTCACATAATATGTCATGCTATGTTTGGAATTAAGGGCTTGCCATAATGACTGTGTTGCAATGTTCTTTCTCACTTAGAAATTTCCATGAAATGTCTGCATCTACAAAAGCTAATGGTGGGATGAAATTCTTTCTGTAGAAAAACTTGCCACATAGAAACTCCCCCAGGGACTTGGGTGACAGGAAGGGAAACTGACATTGCTGTTTTCCTCAATGAATATTTAAAGAAATACCCCCCTCTAAACTTCTCAGCCATGGTTTACAAAGTGAAAGAGACTTGAAACCTCTTTCTTGCAAAAGAAGAAAATCATTAATCTATCTGCCTCACAACTTCAAATTACCAAGATACCAAAATAAATGAGAACTACACATTTTCTCTTGTGTTTTCTATCTATTGTTTTTTTTTTCTATCTATACATGGCAAACTACAACAGGAACATAAGTACTATTTGAAATTATAAAAAGTTTAAAAAAACTTACTCAGGTATGTCCCAACCTCTCAGGTACAACAAAACAACTGATATACCAGAAGCAGTTCATTTAGAATCGTTTTTTTAATTCTGGTTGATAATATGCTCCTCTGGTGACATTCTAATTTAAGGTCTCATTACTTTTTAAGGGGGAAATGACAGTATAAACTCACGAGTAGACCTGATGCATTTTCCTAAAAACAAAAGAACAAAGCCATGTTTGTGACTGCCTCAAGATGTTTACCAGTGTCCCCTCTGTGATAAAGTCTGAATTTACACCTTTTTAAGACTGGATTTATTATCCTTATTGACTAAAAGGAACCTGAAGTACTGATAAGGGAAGAAAAAAACGAGTAGCCTTTCCTTATGAGGACATGTTTGTTAATGTGCCACATAGTAAATGCATGGGGGTGGGTAGTATTGCAGGAAGATGCAAAGATCTAATGGCGCCTGACATGCTCAGGGGCAAAACTGTTTAAAAGTACTTAAGTATACAACAGTGTCTCCATTCCCTTTCTCTCTCTCCTAGAGTACCTAGCCCAGTGGCTTATCTACACTGTGTCATCCTTAATGTTGCTGACTGTATAAATACATGTTGTGTTATTAAGAGGGAATAGGGTATTCCACATAAAATAATATTACACATAATGGAAATTTAACTGTTTATTAGACACTGTAGTTACAAAATTTTAGGATGTAGTTTCTTTAAAAAATGACTAAATCCTTTATTAGTATCTTTATGCTATTTTTTAACCACTCTCAGTAAGTCAGTATTATGTTAGTCACCAACTACAACCATACTCTCATGGGTGCTGAGATACATCAGGATACTTTTCCCTTCACTAAATGACACCATATTTCTTGGCTTTTTTTCTTTTTGAATTTACTATTCTTTCCCTCTCTTATTGTCCTTTCTTGTTGTTTTTAAATTACATGCTTATAAAAATTAAGATTGGCTAGGTGACGATTCAAGAGGCTCATGCAGAACCTCTTACAGTTTTCCAAGTAGAGAAGATTGCGTATCAGTGGGCGGTTGGGACGTCTTCCACAATGTCCTCTACTACACTTTAAACTAGATTTCCCTCTCATCCATCTGTGAGTGAACATGATGTTTGGTATACAGTAGGCTCTGACTAAACACTTGCAGAACAAATAAATAAAAGATTACTGCCATTTTTAGAGTACAGTATGAGTGTGATGTTATGTATGACATATTGTGTACATGATTGCATTTAATTTCCACAACATCTTTCAAGACAGATGTGATTATTTTCAGTCTGCAAAGTAGGAAATTGAATCTCATGGAGATTAAGTCACTTCACTACATTCACCCATTAAGGTAACGTTAAGATCTGAACTTATCTAAGGTTAATGCCATGTGTTTGCTGGTTCTACAGTCCCACAATCTTGTCCCCCCTTCTATTTGAATTCACCTCATCTGCTATGTCTGAGAAACCAAACACCCTGAGAAAACGTGAGTACATCATTTTATACGTTGTTTATTTTGTACTTCTCAGCTATATTCCAGATAGTAGGAATTTATAAATATATATTTTACCGTTCTTCAGGTATGGCCCAAGCCATAAAACATACTGATAAAATTTATTCTGTCTAATACATGAATCCATTTGAGGAGTATTCATATTCAAATATAGCTGCTTTAGGAAACCTTGAAATTTCTACTAAAGTAAAACTATTTTGATTATTTTTACCAGTCCTCTTTACATTTGTTTTGGTTTATAGAGTTTGATTTATATTCAATATTTCCAGATACATATGTCTGCACACACAAAGTATCAACCATATTGCTCATAGGAATGGTCTTTAAAAACAATGTCCCTTATTATAAATATAAATATATTAAATATTTATTTCTGAAACATTTTTGGTGATAAAGTTGATACATTACAAAAACAGAACAATAGAAGCCAAATTGCTGCATTTCTTAAATGACCAAAAACTTTTAATGTAGTCTGAAGTTTGCTAAGCCCTTATTTAAATAAGGACTATCTGTGGAATTTTGCTAGGCTCTGTTTGCATCTATCGTTATTATCATTAAAGAATGGGGTGAAAGTTAAGAAGGGCCTTGCTTTCTTTCAGATTAAAAAACAAAATGCCAGTAATGCAAGGAGACTATTGGCTACTATCCACTACATAAGAAGCTCTTAGTTCCTGGAACTGAGCCATTTCAGTCCCAATGACAGGGACAGACTCACTTTTCTAATGTGGGCCAAGGATGGACATACAAGTTGAAGGATTGAAATGGCAGTCTTAATGAAATTGATTTCACTTAAGAATAATTTACTTGGGGGGTCAGTTAAGATGGTGGAGTAGGTAAAGGCAGTGCTTACATCCCTTCAAGATCATATCAAAATTACACCTAAACTACAGAACAACCGTCATTGAGAATCACCTGGAGTCTAGTTAAATAGAAGTCCTATAACAAAGGACATACAGAGGAAACCACCTCAAGAATGGTAGGAGGAGCAGACAGGAGGAACAGGCTGGTCCCACACCCATGTGCGGTTGTTAAAATTCTAGGGATATCTCAGCTGCAGAGATCCCCTGAAGGAGCAAGGGGTCCCAGCCCCACACCAAGCTCCCCAGCCCAGGATTTCAGTGCCAGGGAGAGAAGGCCCCATACCTTCTGGCTGTGAAAACCAGCAGAGATTGTGGCTGCATGAGACAAGGGCAGCTGCAGTCCCAGGAGATCCTCTTAAAGGGCCCGCACATGACCTTACTCACTGTCAGACTCACTCTCTTTGAGATCCAGCACTGGGGCAGCAGCTCAAAAGGCACCAGGGACACACAGAAAGGAACTGAATTGTCTCACTTTAGGGAAAGGGCAAGAGGGGCAGCTTTCTCCTGGGTGGAGGAGCTGGTGGAAGCCATTGTTTCTTTGTTGAGCTCTCCCCACTTTGGACATGCATACACAGGTGCCCGTCATATCTGAGTCTCTATCAACCTGCTTAACACCATTCATTGGCCCAGCCCTTGTGATTCCCTGAGACCCTCACCCAACTTCCAGGCACACCCAACGTGCTTTCAGTGGCTTTTCCATGCAAATGGCCTGTCTTGGTTCATGCTGTGGACTTTCCTAAAATCTCTCAAAGGCTCACAAAATCCAAACAAGCAGGATCTGACTTCAGTATGTCCAGTACCACTTGCTGAGCAGCCCCAAGCCTGTCACTAGTAATAGCTCACTGAACTTGGCCTGCAGAGGGGTCCCTCCCAGGATGCCCCAGGGCTGGCATGCCCAGTGGCCAGCATTGGACACAGACGGAGAGTCACCTGACTGCCTCTGGGACATCACACCCAAAGGGCAGACTGGGCAGGCACCAGAGCCCTGCTAAAGCAAATCCTGCTCTGTAGGGTCAGCCCCTGCAGAACAGCTCCTCCACTATAGTCACAGCCAGTCCTCACAACCAATCAGCCTGAGGATCAATCTCTCCCACTGACGTGCAAAAGTCCAAGGCTCCATGACAATAGAAGGGCATACACAGCACACATAAGTGACACACTTGGAGACCTGGCTCAGGTGACCAAGATGACACACTTGGAGACCTGGCTCACGTGACCAGGAAGACTGAGCCACTGAATTCCACAGCACACCTACAACATAAGACCATTTTATTAACATCAGGAGACATGACAGCCCTACCTAAGATACAGAAACAAACACAGGGAAGCAGCCAAAATGGGGAGACAAAGAAATATGTTCCAAATATAAAAACAGGACAGAACTCCAGAGAAAGAACCAAACAAAATGGAGACAAGCAATATACCAGATGCAGAATTTGAAACACTGGTTATAAGGATGCTCAGTGAACTTGGGGAAAACTTCAACAAAGAGATAGGAAACATAAAAATGAAGATAGAAAATATAAAAAAGAACCAGTCAGAAATAAAGAATGCAAGAACTGAAATGAAGAATGCATTAAAGGGAATCAACAGTAGAGTAGATGAAGCAGTGAATCAGATGAATGCTTTAAAAGATAAGGTACAGAAAACACCCAATCAGAAGAACAAAAAGAAAAAAAATACCTCCTCACCCTCAAAAGGGAGGATAGTTTAAGGGGCCTCTGGGACAACATCAAGTGTACCAACATTCTCATCATAGGGGTGCTAGGAGGAGAAGAGGGAGAGCAAGGAATTGAAAATCTATTTGAAGAAGTAATGACAGAAAACTTCCCTAACCTGGCTAAAGAAATAAATATATAAGCCCAGGAAGCGCAGAGTCCCAAACAACATGAACCCAAAGAGGCCCACACCAAAACACAATATAATTAAAATGCCAAAAGTCAAGGACAAAGAGAGACCATTAAAAGCAGCAAGAGAAAATCACTTAGTTACCTACAAGGGAGCTCTCATGAGACTGTCAGCTGATTTCTCAACAGAGACTTTACAGGCCAGAAGGGATTGGCAGAAAATATTCAAAGTGATGAAATGCAAGGGCCTACAATCAAGATTACTCTACCCACCAAAGCTATCATTTAGAATTAAAGGACAGATAAAGAGCTTTCCAGGCAAGAAAAAGCTAAAGGAGTTTATCAACAGCAAACCAAAATTACAAGGAATCTTAGTGAGACTTCTTTAAGATGAAAGAAAAAAAAAGATAAAAAGGATAAATAATAAAATGGCAATAATGAGGTATCTATCAATAATCACTTTCAGTGTAAATAGATTAAATGCTCCAATCAAAAGACAGGGTGATTGAGGGGCCGGCCGAGTGGCGCGATGGTTAAGAACTCGCTTGGGATGCCAGAGGGCCCCGGTTCGGATCCCACATATGAGGGCCAGTGACACTGCCCTCCACAGCTAAGATGCTGAACAACAGCTCAACCTGGAGCTGGGCTGCCATGAGTCGCCGGCGACGGCGTGGGCTGCAGTCCCTGTGGCAGTGGATTGCCATGGGCTACCGTGTGTGGCCAGCAGCCAGCGTGAGCGGCCAGCAGCCGCAGTGAGCGGCCATCCAGAAGCCGGCGACTGATCTGCCTCGCCAGAGAAGAGCGCAATGATGGTGCCAACTTGGGCCAGTGAAGCAACATCCTCCACAACTAGATTGAAGAACAAAACGACAGCAACTGTCTGTTCCCCTTTCCCCAATTCCCCAGCACTGTTCCCATCCCCCCAATTCCCCAATAAAAATCTTTAAAAAAAAAAAAAAGACAGGGTGATTGAATGGATAAGAAAACAAGACCCTTACATATGCTGCCTACAAGAGACTCACTTCAGATCAAAAGACACACACAGGCTGAAAGTAAAGGGATGGAAAAAAATATTTAATGAAAATGGAAACAAACAAAAAGCTAGGGTAGCCATACTTACACCAGACAAAATAGATTTAAAACAAAGTCTATAACAAGAGACAAAGAAGGACCTACTAATCCCACTTCTGAGTATTTATCCAAAGAAATCCAAAAGGTTACTTTGAGGAACTATGTGTATCCATATGTTCACTGCAGCACTGTTTGCAATGGCCAAGATGTGGAGGCAGCCTGAGTGTCCATCAATGGATGAACTGATAAAGAGGAGATGGTACATATACAATGGAATATTGCTCGGCCATGGAAGGGAATGGGTTCTTCCCATCTCCAGCTGCACGGATGGACCTGGATGGTTGTGCTGAGTAGAGTATGTCAGACAGAGAAATACAGGTGCAGTGTGATTTCACTTATACATGAAATGTAAAGAACAAAATAAACAAAACAACAGAAACAAACTCACAGAGAACATTTTGATGGCTGCCAGATGGGAGGGGTCTTGGGGCAGTGGGTTGTCGCCTTGCAGCTGCCGACTGGAAGGCTCCTGTGCACTGATCCTTTGAAGAAATAAGTGTCTTGGAATGCTGAGACCCAAGGGAATGATCTCGGTAAAACTTCCTTATCCGGTGGTCTCGGAATGCTGAGGCCAACCCCGGGGATCATAGTATGTGTGAAAGCACAACACGTGCTTGATCACAATGAGTTTCAGTGAAGCAGCTGCCAGTCTAATCGGATCAATTAACTGGGTATAGATGTTCAAATTGACTTCTTTGTGACAGTTGTAAATAAAAGTTATTCAACCCGCGAGGATCAGGGCTTGCTCTCTCAGTCTGCAGAGACAAGACCCCTGGCCTGCAGAAACTCTATTTTTGACTCTTGTGATTTCTTAACCCGTCGCCCACTCCTTGAAACCCCAGCCCTTGTCACATGGGACGTGATAGTGGGTGAGAAGGGGAAGGGATTAAGAAGTACAAATTGGTTGTTACAAAGTAGCTATCGGGATGTAGAGTTTAGCATAAAGAATATAATCAATAATATTGTAATAACTATGTATGGTGTCAGATGGGTACCGTTAGATTTATCGGGGTGATAGATGGGAAGGGTGAAGAGGGTGAAGGTATTAAGAAGCACAAATTGGTAGTTACAAAACAGTCGTGGGATGTAAAACATAGGGCATATAGCCAATCATATGGGAATAACTATTTATAGTGCCAGGTGGGTACTAGACTAGTTAGGGGGATCACTTTGTAAATTATGTAAATATCTAACCACTATGCTGTACACCTGAAATTAATATAAAGTAATATTGAATGCAACTGTAATTAATAAATTAAAGGAGGGGAAAAAGGTGAAGGGGAATAAGAGGTTCAAATTTCCAGGTATAAAACAAATAAGTCATGAGGATGTAATGTACAGCATAGGGAATATGGTCAATGATATTGTGATAGTGTGGTATTGTATCAGATGGTTGCTAGATGTATGGTGACCACTTCTTTAGGTATATAAATGTTGAATAACTATTGTGTACACCTGAAGCTAACATAATATTGTATGTCAGTTATATTTTAATAAAAATCTTCAAAAAAAGAACAATTTGTTTCAATCACACTAGGCTCCAGTTAGCCCCTTCAAAAGTGTATCCTTCCTCATTCCTGGTGAAAGCCTCCTTTTCCTCACAATGTCTTAATAACTGCTTGGGTGCATAGGGCAAGTGCTAAATCACATTTGAGTTCTCTGGCGAGAGATAACAACCGAATTTCAGTGGACAGGCATGGTCTTAGTCTCAATTTATTAGAGGGTTAATATAAATAAATAGGAGAATTGAGAGCAATCTAGCTAACATGAAAGTGAGAAAAGTTGATGCAGTTGCCAAAGTACAATATTATGAATAAATAAAATACTCTTTAGAAACCCCAAAAAAAGATCTTGCCTTATTCTAGCTTAACTGTGTGGAAAGCAAGGCAGCTTAATCCAACAAGGTGTACAGAAGTTTATTTCAAAGGAGAAAGGATATGTACCTGGAACATGAGTCTTTAATTGTAATGACATTTTGCTATTCCCACCTCCCCTTTTGCCACCATTTTCCTGAAATTAATTTTCTCTTTAAAAAGAAAAAACATGATTAGTCATAGAAAAGCTTGGAGGGCGCATTAGTGAGATTAGTTTAGGCTATACCAGGGTAAGAACCCAAAATCTCTTTAGCATAACCTAATAAAGTTTACTACCAAGCAATGACTCTTCTGGGTGCCCCTATCTAATAAATAGTGACTTGTGGATTCATTCAGCTTGAATATTTTTTGTCTGTATTAGCATCCAGGCAATGAGTTAGACAAGAGAGAACTTGAGGGAAAGCTCTGACTCTTAAATGTTGTGGCAGGAAAGTTACATACATCAGTTCTGGTCACAGTCTACTTGCCAAAAACTAGTTAAATGGTCCCACTTATCTTCAAGGGTGTTGAAAAATATGAAAAAGCACGTGAATATTTGGTAAAGGTAAATGTGTTTGCTACAGGGAGCCAGGTTTAGAATAATCCAACAAGGACTAACAGTATAATAACAAAGGAGGAGTAATGAGAGTATTTCATATTTAAAGGATACTTAACTTTTTAAAACAGAAAAGTATTTTTCTCATCAAGGAAACATGTTTTCCCATCTGCCACTGTCTATATAAAGTATTTAGTTCTGAAAACTGTCAGCAAATTGTTAATTTTAAAGAAACATTGCTGAGATGTACATGTAAGCTGTCCCTTTTCAGTCATTAGAGACATCTAGGGGCTTTCTTTTTTGTTTTTCTGCCATTTCACTTGATTTTATTCACTTCTTAGAGTTTTCATTTAATTCTTCCATTGCACTCCATTTTATCCACTTCTTAGAGCTTTCATTTAATTTATCGCATGTACAAGGAACAGTTTCAACATTCCTCTCCTGCAAACCATATCCCTCACTTTAAATTGAAGTTCAGAGCCCATTTCAGGAGAGCTTCTCAGGGGAAATTTCTCTCAATTAACTTTGGCTCATTCTTTGATCTGCACAATTCCTTCCTTATCACTTTCTGTCAGAATATTTCTTTGTGTGTATTCATATTCATTGAACACCAACCTATCTCGTCTCTTTTGAAGGACTATAAAATTCTCAGGGCATAAGTCAGGTCTAATCTCAACTATATACTTTCGGTTCTGATTATAGTGTTAAGCGTCTGAGCATACTCAGCAAATGTCATTGACCTATTTACAAAGACTTGAACTTCTATGTATAGATTTTGGAGTCCCCTGCTTGACTGCATTAAATTATTTGAATAATTTCCTCCGATTCTTCAAAAAATAATATTTCAATAGATGAGAAATAAGTCATTTAGCTGCATCTGTTTTATTGCTGGTTTTCAGCTTTGCAATAATAAAGGACAAGTTGGAAGAAATGTTGATACTCAGAGACACTAATGTATTCACTGGGTTCTAAAATGTATTGCAAGTAATTCTAAAGAACAAAAGTAATTAAAATTAAAGAGCAAAAAATAAAAACAGTGCTATCTTCAGGAAACAGTATGTGTACAATGTAGCAGCAAGTGGGAAAAGTGGGTTGCCGGGAGAAATTCTCTGGATTTATTTTCCTGCTGTGGGAGCTTTTGATGCAAATTCTATGGATCTCAAAGTGGGTTCTAACCTAGACCGGTTTATATTTTGGCAATAGTTTTATCAATTTATATAACAGAACTCTTTCGCCTCACTTATTTGGTCATACTGAAGTATTTTTTACTTTGCATACTTTTGCTTCATCCTTCCAGGATCATATAATAATCATCCAAATTGCCTTCCTCCAAGTAAAGAGGAGAAAATAATACAGCAACTGCACCTTCTGAATCAGTTCTTAACTTTGGCTGCCCATTAGAATCACCATGGAGGTATTTACAAATACATTCCTTGCCATACCCCACCCTTCCAAAGATTTTGTTTTAATTGATCCAGGGTAGAGTGGGAATCAGTATTGTTTTTTAAGGTCATTCAGTTTTTTCAAATGTAAATTGGGGGTCTGCAGCAATGTTCTAAAGACCCAGCAGAAGGTCTGGCATTATTTTTTGTGATTAGCTGGAATAGGTAAGAATCCTGTCAAATTCTACCAGGATTCCAACCCATCTATTTCACTTTGACACTTCAGTTTCTAAGAGTAGAGACAAATAAAATGCACCTAGAATGTGCACAGGTAAGTAATGCGCACTGGGATTTCATGAAATCAAGTACTCCCAGATTTATTTTCTTGATTATGAGTGTGTGTGTATACATGCATGGGTGCATGTTTTGGAAAGTTGGTGGATTTGACAATGACATAGAAAACAGCATTTTGTAAGCAAAACACTTAAAACATCGCTAAGATTTATAGCAGAGATGTGCTAACAGTACATTTTTCTGCTCTTTTGACACTATTTATTCTATAACATTGCAAACATGGTTAGGTAGTATCCCATTATAAAGAACAGATGAAATATTGCCATGTGCAACAAAATGGATGAATCTTGAGATTATAATGCTAAGCAAAATAAACCAGACAGAAAAAAATTGAGAACCATATGATTTCACTGATATGTGGGATATAAAACTAAAAGCAACGAAGGAACATGACAAACAAAGAAACAAAAACTCATAGACAGACAATAGTTCAATGGTTAGCAAAGGGTAAGGGGGGAGGGGAGTGGCAGATAAGGATAAAGGGGGTCAAATATATGTTGATGGAAGGAGAACTGACTCTGGGTGCTAAACACCCAATGTGATATATAGATGATGTATTACAGAATTGTACGCTTGAAACCTATGTAATTTTACTATCCATTGTCACCCAATAAATTTTAATTAAAAAAAAAGAATTAATTCATAAAAATTTTCCTTTTTCTCTATTTCTTCTGCCTCCCATATATATTCACGTGTGCCTCTAGTTACAACATTGATTGCTGTGTTTCAGTTTACCTTTTCCTTGTGTCCATATTATTTCAGTAGTCTTTATATTATAAAGCAACTTAAGATAAAGGCTTTTACTACCGAGTGAAAATCAAAACCAAAGGGAGTGCATCTACTTGACAGACCTGGAGCAATTAATGTCTACTTCCAAGGTTTCTACCAGTCCAGGTACAAAGAAAAACAAATAAACAAAAAGTTTTCTCACATTTCTGTCTCTCTGATTGTGGCAGCCAAGGCTGAATAAAGGAAAATAGGGATTACTAAAAACATGGGGTGGGGGGTAATTTTTGCAACTCAGAAGTAATCTTGTAAACAAAAAACAGCCTATTTTATTCCAAAAAAAAAAGCAAAGTTTGAGTTTACATATAAAGAACAAAACTGAAAAGCTCAAATTAGGTAGCACATTAAATGGATGCCAGCAGGATGAAGTGGCATGGACCCAGAGGCAGGGACATCTTTTCCATTAGATACAGTAGACAGATTGCCTAGGATTCACAATACTTTTAGGATCCATTAAATGTTTTAATTTTTTTTTAAATCAGAAGAAAAACAGTGAAATTTTAGGTGAAAGACAATATTATATCATAGTCATATCTTTGTTTTTATAACAACTTAGTCAAAAATATAACCTTTCATTTTTTTTATGGTGTAAGAGTTTCATGACACCTAGACCTATAAATGTAATAATGTGACCCTACCCATAGAACTGCATGGGACAGGACCTAGAGGAAATGAGACTGCCCCCGTCCCACCAGTACATTGGTAGCTTCTCTGTCCACCTGAAGCAGTAGGTTTCGTATGTCTACACCTTAGGCCCTGTGTTTCGAGTTTGAGCACAGCACCAGTGATGCTTTATACAGCCAATTAGTGCAATTCCATAGCATGTGGGCTTTATTGCCACACTCCTTCAGACGAATTATCTAAGTTATAACAGGGCCTAACAGAGAGCCATAGATAAGAAGCAGAAAGTAAGAACACAGGTAAACAGACTGGTAGCAATGTGGGGGAGCACAGAAGAAGAGAGGGATAGTACTAAAGGAGATAAGTATGGATTTCCATCTCCCACCTCACTTTCTTCTTAAGAACCATTACCTCTACCCATCTATACTTAAAATTTTTTCAAGCGCCATGTTTCCACCAAATCTTCATTTTAAGATTTAAACTTAATCTTAAGTTTGCTGATGCTGCATACAAACTACCCCAAACTTAAGGGTTCAAAACAACCATTTAAATTTGTTGACAGCATCCATGGGTCCGGGATTTGGCTTATCTGTGCTTTATGTGACACGGGCCTCAGGGGAGGACTCCATGGCTCCATGAAGATGACTCAGTAGGTGGGGGCTGGAATCACTAAAACAATGGTTGACTAGCTGTCAGCTGGAACCTTAGCGGGGGCTGTTGACCAATGTACCTACACATGGCATCTTCACTGGCTTGAGTTTCCTTTCAACACAGCGTGGAAGCTTCAGGGTAGCAGGGTTTCTTACATACTCGTAGAATCTCAGAGCTCCAACACGGAGTGTTTCAAGAAAACCAGATGAAAGGTGTACGGCCTTTTCTTACCTAGCTCTGGAAGTCACTTGGCACCAATTCTGCCATACTCTATGGGTCTGAACAGAAACACAGTGTCATATTGAAGGGGAGAGAACATGGACCCCTCCTTTCAATGGAAGGAAAATCAATTTGTGGACATGTTCTAAACCACCATAGGTTTTAACTAATCCTTGAACTCATTATTTTCTATCTTAACTGAATGTTGTTAAAACCATTAGGCTCAAATTCTACTCATCCTTCTCTAAAACAACTGAGCCTGCACTGTCACTATACCTTCCTTATATAAAATAAGAATTAATACTCCATCAAAGTACTTCCAAATTATGGAAACTGCACAGCCCAGTTCTGGAAGTGGGGCTATTAATGAGCAAATGCCCACTTAATCAAAGGCCTTATTGTATCATGCTATAGAAATGCAGGCTATAAAGCCCAGTGTAGTCAACATAATAGTTGAGAAACTCTTAAAAAATCATTATGTCTGTGTAGGTAAGTAAGAATTCTAGGATAAAGCTATAGGTTCAATAAAGCACTTCAGTAAATTACAATGAAGTTATTTTATGTTCTTTTTTTTTTTTTTTTGGCAAAATTTGCTAGCTCTCATTGAAGAAAATCACAATGGTGATTTAAATCACTGCCACCTGTTGGCAACTCAGCAGCTGCTCAGCTTGGGCTGGGACTTGAACCGCTGTTGCTCAGAGCTCAAACTCTTGAGCAAGCTCTTAACCAACTGAACCACTCAGCCGGCCCTACAATGAAGTTATTTTAAAAAGAAACCTTAGATAGTATTGTTAAGATTTCTTAGAATTACTTCATCTATGACCCTACCAAATTTCAGTTGAACACAACTTGATATATATATAATGAACAAAATGGTTCCTGATTTAATACTAACCTGGGAACTCCTCTGAAAAAAAAAGTCTCTCTCACTACCTACAGTACTTATCTTAAATATTTCTAAAGCCTTAATTCATCCTGTGTACCTGATAGTCTCAAATTACATGAATGAATGAATGAATGAGTTTACTATTTGCAGTGATTTCACACTCCCTACTCCTGACCCCAACAAGAAGTAAGGAAAAATAGTACTTTGTGAAAAAGGCCCAAACATGTGGCTTATTTTAGAAACATGTGCAGATCAGAATTGGCTGTTTGGAGACAGTAGATTGGTTTCTTCTACAGGTGGGAGTTTCCTTTTAATTACGAAAGGTAAACTGTGGCTCTATCCATAAAGCCTCGGTTGTGGAGCTCATTGGAGCTCTTAAACAGAAACAGCAATTGTTATTACTTTACTGACTCAGGCTTGGGCTTCTCTCCTCCAGAATTCTATAGGACTGAGCACCAGAAAAGATGCAAATGCTACAGGGCCTCTATCTTCCGTGCCTGTTTTTTCAGATCTTTATCTCTCCCTCTACCTAGTGTAATGAGCTGTTTGGAGCAAACTTGCTCCTGAACTCTCTCCAACCTACAATTAATTTAAGCAACCATCTAGAGTCAAGGGTTGAAACATATCTATTTAATTTTAATAAATGTAAATTTCATCCCCTCCATGAATTTTTTAACTTTTTTGGAGGAAGGATCTATGTCTCTTATGCTGTCACACCTTTGATAACATCCTGTAGAGCGCACACTGAGGACATGTGGTTGGCCAGGTTTTGAATTTGCGGAATTCCCCAGGATCAGATGCTGTTTTGTAAAGTGTTCTAGTTTGGGGCTGGGGTATGTACTTTGTCCAAGGAGACAGGATGTGGAAGTCATCACCCAAGGCATGCGACATAGGATGCAGTTGCTCTGAGGTGGTGCCTAAACTAGACTGGAGACAGAAGACAGGAGCCAGTGAATAGAGTTCTGGGTTAGTGATGGGAAAATGGTCAATTGACAGAGCCTCAAGCTGAAGGATTAAGGAATTTTTTTTTCTCTTTGTTTTCCCACAGTTTTATTTATTTTCTATAGGAAATATGTATTACATATATACAAGCACATTTGAAATCTTAAGAAAATAGTCTCTGGTTAAAGATTGGAAAAAAACCCTCAGTCTCAATTAGAGTAATCCCAAATAATATCAATGGACCTTAACTTTAATTTACATTTAAATATTATATAAGTGAATAAGTACTAATCAAACATGCATGCACTTTTTTACTGTATTTAAAAGTTTTTCTCTTATCTTAATGCTCAGCCCTCCTCACTGCCAGTTTCCTACCTTTCTCACTACCTGGTTAAACCAAATTTTCACTGTTGAATATATCCTTTCCTGTGTTTGTTCCATATTCATACAATAGCAGGCAAGCATGTACATGCATCACCCATGCAAAGATTCAGCTACATATACAAATGCAGAATTTTAGCTATTGTTTCATTGTTTGTTTTACTCCAAAAGACTGCTCAACACCCACTTTGCTGTAGCTTTCTATTTTCACTAAACAACAAATCATAGAAATTGCTCTCAATCAATTGTCCACTGGTATAATTTTGATTCATTATTTTTCAATGGCTGTAAAATAGTCTGTGAAATGAATTTACCATATTTTTAGTCATTCACCTATTGAAGAGCCATCGCTTCATATTTATTATGTGGCTACTATGAATACACTGCAATACATATACTTCCTATGGGTGCTTTCTTTTAAGGTTGGACTAAAAGAAGAAAGGTTTGTGTGTCAGATGATAAATGCATTTTTTAATTTTAATAGACACTGCATTCTTAAATGTCTTTAATACTTTAGATTTCACACTTGCCAGTCTAGTTATCACCCTTTCCAATTATTGCCAGCCTCATGGTGTAAGGTGACATCGCTTACTTTATTTTGCATTCATCTGAATAACAGTGTATCATTTTCATATACTTGACCATTTGAAGATAGTCTCTGAATTGATTCTTTATCCTTTTCTTTCTATTGAGTTTCTATTCTCATCTGACAAATTTTCCGTGTCCTTTGTATATTATACAATCAGCTCTCTGTCTTTATTCTCCAGTGTACATTTTTTTTCTCTATTATATGTCTTTAGATTGTTATCTTTTGCTACTAGTTTATACCCCTTTGTTAGGTTCTGGGGTCTCGGTCTCAGTTAAGAAGACCACGCTGCTCTCCTAGATTTCTGCAAAACTGTTATTATGTACTTTTTACAAATAAGTCTTTAATCCATCTGAAATTTGTTTTTTATCCATGGTATAAGATGCAACTGGATAGCTGTGCCAGATCATTAATGATCCATCTTTTCCCTGTGAAATGTAATATGACCTTTGTCAAACATAAAAATCTTCTATTATATACTATGATCGACTTCTAGATTACTTTTTTATTCTATAGATTTATTTATCTATGTTATGCTGATAAAAGAATAATTGAATGCCGGTATTTCACAGGATTTTCTATGGTTGTGTTGTGTGTGTGTGTGTGTGTGTATGTGAGAGAGAGAGAGAGAGAGAGAGAGAGA
>NW_017731798.1:1501437-1543445 GCF_001890085.2 Hipposideros armiger
AAAAAAAAAAAAAAAAAAGCTAAAACCTGAAGTAGTTAACAAAAGGAAAAAGGGATTAATATCAGGTCAGCTAGGCTTCACTGAGTCTGCACATGAGCAATTCGGAGCACTGACTCCATTGATTTTAAGCCCAAGTGTGGTGCCTTTCATCCAGCATCATCAGCCTCACCAGGGATCTCACTAGAAATGCAAAGCCTCAGGCCTCAGCCCAGGTTTCCTGAGTCAGGAGCTCTGAGGATGGGCCAGCCATGAGTGCTTTACCACTGCCCTCTGGGTGACTCTGCACGATGAAGTCTGTGAACAACTCTACAAAAAGCAAGCAACACAAAACACACCACAGGAAGCTGCCTTTGAGGGGCAACTCAGAGTGAATTTTTTGTGTGGATTTATTTTTCATTCCTCAAGGAGGATGCAACCTAGATACACTTTTGCTGAGGGGTCTTTATCTTAACTAAAATACAAGGAATTCATTGACCTAGATTGCCACCCTCAACTAGTCTTGTGGCCCAACTGATAGCAAAAGAATAGTTTCCTAACTTGGCTACTGCCACTCAAGAATTTCTCTTGCTACAGCATAGGAAGGACCACCTAGCACAAAGGAAAAAAAGGAAGGATTCTGGGTTTGAACAAACTATCTTACCACTTACAGTCAAATGACTTTGAGCAAAATATATTACCCATATTACCCTCAGTTTGCTAATAATGGAAATTCATACAATTTTATTAATATATAAAACTAGATAAGTGCCTGGTACATGTATACTTTAAGAGATAAATAGAATCCTGAAACGGATGGATGTTTACGGCCAGCTAAAACGTTTTTTACTTCTATAGATGCAATATCCTCTAGGAAAGCCAAGTTATCAGAAGGAGGCTTAGAGAACACAAACTCAGAAAGGGGGAGTTATTTATATGTTATGAATGTTTTATGGTCAGGCTAAGCTCACCTTCTACATCCAACTCTGCACCAACCACCACTTCCTTAATGCTTAGTGTCAGGCTTGGTACTAAACACTTTAAATGTTCACACATTTACTCCTCTCAACAATCTTATCAGGGAAGTACTATAATACTATTGGATTGTCAGAAAAGTCATGACATATTTTTTCCATGTTTTTCGTCACAAAAATGCGTCACGACTCTTCTGACAACCCAATATTTTCTCTATCTGACATAGGAGGAAACTGAGGCACCCAGGGTTTATGAAACTTGCTTAAACTCACTTAACAAATGGGTGGCAGGCATGAGCAGGAATGAGAAAGTGGAGATGAGAGCCTACCTATTCAGCTCCTATGCTGGGGACACAGCTCCTGGCTGAAGCCTGACCGATGAATTGTTTCTTCTGAGCCTACTGATTACTCCGGTTTAGTTTTCCCGCTTCTCTGCCTCTACCTGCAGCAAGCTTAACTGGCTCCTCAGGCCTACAGGATTTCCCAACCAAGGTTTCCGTTCAGCTGTCTGGATCTTATTCAGACAGCTATTCTTATACACAGGGTGGCAGTGAAAACTTCCCTTTATATGTCAGTCCAGATAAACATAAATGAGGGAAAAACCGGAAAAGAGCTGACTGAAGTCAACATTTGGACTTTGATTTGAAACTAAATCACAGCACTGTTAACCCTTCCAACTATGTGTACTCTTAAACCTTTTTGTCTCAAATTGATGAAATGACTTTATCTCATGGAGCCCTCAGGCCATAGTTTTGTGCTAAGTTTGGGGGTCATAGATAATGTTTCTAAAAGCAACAGAAAGATAGAGAATGAAATTCTACTCAATCTATTCTGTATTTTTCTTTTGTCTCTTTACACTAATTTCAATATGTGCAACTTCTTAAAATTGTAGTTACCTCTACCTAATTAGCTTTTGTAAGTATAGTCCCTTAACAGATGTCCTTTGTCCCTCAATCAGCTATTCTTGAAATGTGTTGCTATGGTCAAACTTGTAACATAGGCAGAAAGAACAGGGCACAGGGAGCGAGAGGGGAGGAAGGGAGATGGGGGGGAGGGTGGAAGAAGGGCCACAGGGAGAGAGGGGGAGAGGAAGGGAAGCAGGAAGTGACGGAAACAAAGGAGGGGATGAGCTCCTGCTTAAGAAAAGGTGCAGCTGCAGTCAATTGCAATAGCTTATAACATTATTAGCATTGCGGGCAGGGAAAAATCTCCACCCCGTGTCACCATGACAGTTCCCACAAGGGCCAAGTGAAAGCAAGGGGATCCCACCTCCCCACGGGAAGGGGCAGTCAGTGGAGACCAGCCTGGGAATGCCTGCCACACCACCCCTGAGTAGTGCGCACCCTCATTCGAATACAATCATAAGCCTCTCTGTTCTTTAGTGCAGTTGCCCTCCTCCTGGACTGCCCACTTTCACAATTTTGGGAGTGTATTATTTTCCTTGGTTTTGAATAAATCCACTGCTTGCTTGGCTTTGTTTGCATTGCTTATTCCTATGTCCTGGAATGCCTTTCTGTGATGATACAAGAACTCTTGTTCTCTGGTAACAAAACCTCCGTTACATGGTCTATTCTGAGCATAAAGGGGTAGTGATTAGGTACACACTGCAATCAGGGAAAGGGAAGTGCTCTACCTAGAGTATACATGGCCAAATTTGCTTTAGGTGTGGGGAATTTGTGACTCCTCTCTGGCAGTGACACTCTCCGGCATCACTTCTACAAGTTACCAATCCCTGATATCACTCCCCCACACCTCCTTATGTATCTATCTATCTATCTATCTATCTATCTATCTATAAATATATGTATGTATATAATAGAATGTGCATAAAGCAGCATCTGATCACTGAGCTATCAGCAGCTGGATGGACTAAGGAAGGGACATTCTGTTCAAAATAGTCATTGGTTATGTAGAGCATTCCAGGCAGTCTTCTAGGTGCTGCGGATACAGCCCTGAACAGAACTGACCAAATCCAGCCCACACAGAACTTAGATTCTTAATGCTCATCAATGAAACCACATAGCTATTAGAAATAAGGTGGACCTCACTCTTCCGTGGCCTCATACCATATAGTAACTGGAATTTCTTTCAGAAGGAATGTTTTCTGTAGCTGCAGTAGTAATGATACCGTTAAGGGACCTTCACATTGGGTAAGTTCCTCTTCAGCAATATGTATGAATTTATACTGGGATGGAATAAATGTTGTGATGAGACAAACTTTGTCATCAGAGATATATAGATCAGTTGCGTTACCTTTCACCCTCGTTTTATAATGAAAGAGAGACACTTGCTTTAAATCACACAGCTAACTAGCAGTTAATTAGTATAACAAGCTATATTCCAAAATTCACTCTATAGTTCTTTGCTTGAGAGAGTCAGTAGAAATGGCAAAGACTTAAAGATGTTTTACAAATACATTTCATTTTATTTTAGAATGTGACACTATAACTTAGCCACATAATAATATCTTTTGAGCAATGTTAATTCTGGGGCAAAAAGGAAATTAATGTGTAGAAATGCAAACATTGAGCTAGAGGTAATTAGATATGACTATGATGCCAGGTAGAATCTTAAAGGAAATAAAAGTAGGGAGACAGACCCTGAAATTTTCTCTGAAGGAAGTTGTCAATAATCAGCAGAAAAAAAAGAGTAAATTCTGGACACCTGGGAACATTTCACTTTGGAAAATGAGGCATAATGGCATAATAGAATGTCCAGAGGGACTAGAGTTATGGGTAAGTTGGAGATAAATATTAGCATAGCAATTCTAAAATAAATCATTGAAAAAGTGACAAGATATAAGTTATCCAAAGAAGCTATGGCTAGATTGGATACAAAGAGACAAAACCAATATAGGAGAAGGCTCTGAGAAGGAAGGCGAATGAATTAAAATGGAGGCAACAGTGTATGTCACTTTTCAGCCACAGCTTTCATGTGTAGTGGAGAACAGAAGAGTATTTGAAAGAATTAGCAGATCTTGATTTGTGAACACTAGGAACAACTAAATTGCCTTCAAAAGCAGAGGTGAAGCAAACAGGTAAAAGATGAGAAGAGAACCTCAACTAAGCAAATAAAGAATTCATTCAAAAATCATTTCCAACATAATTCCAAACTTTGATGCGTGGTCTTCTATTTAGACTTTGCAAAACACTAACCTTTTCGTTTCTATTTCATGTGATTCCCTGGGTAGTCTTACCAAAAAGAATCACTTCAACCTAGATTCATTATCATGCATAATGTAAGAATTCCACTTAGCAAAGAAAAAAAGTGCTTTTAGAAAACCCACAATCGTTTCATTTAAGGGGATGTTTTTAGAGAAACTCAGTATTTCTTGAGACTTCAAAGTGAAATGATTTTTTTTTTAAATCAAAGCAGAGACAAGTTTCTTATTAACACTCATAATAGAAAACTTTCAAGCTCAGGCCCTGACAGCAGTATTTTCAGTCTTTGTTTTAACTACTAACCATGAAGTTTGGCTGAAACTAATTTTGTGTAAAGAATTTCTCCTTAGTAAATTAAGAACAGTAATTCATTTACTAATGAAGCATAGCTTTTCAGATTATGAATAATTAATGAAACTATTCTATCTTCTCCCCATCACATTTTCTTTCTTTATTTATTTAATTTATTTTTTTATTTTTTATTGTGAAATAAACATTTTTAAATCAGCTTCAGCTGTTAAACACAGTGCATTAGTTATACTTTTTTCCCCTCAAAGTGACAACCCCCCTCCCCCAATCTGCTGTCCCACTCACCCCTCCCCCCATATCATACATATCTATTACAGTTCCCTTGACTCCACTCCCACACTATACTGAAGGAGGCTTAGAGAACACAAACTCAGAAAGGGGGAGTTATTTATATGTGAGAGAGAGAGAGAGAGAGAGAGAGAGAGAGAGAGAACATCTATTCTGGCATATAAATTTAAGGTAATTTTATTTACAATTTCAAAAATCCCCACTTTTTAAAATTCTGATTAGAATTAAGTCCACATATTAGTTTTAGAAGAATAAATACTATTTACTACATTGTTTCTCACCCAAAACCCTAATTTGTCTTTCTATTTGTTGAGAAATTTGTTTTATATCCTTTAACAAAATTTTATATTTCTCTTCATGTAGGTCCTAACCATTAAAAATATTTTTCTAGGCTAGCCGAGTGGTGCGTTGGTTAAGAGTTGGCTTGGGACGCCAGCTCTGAGCAGCAGGGTCCCAGTTCAGATCCCACATGAGAGCCAGTGATGCTGTACCCTCTACAGCTAAGATGGTGAACAACAGCTCGACCTGGAGCTGGGCTGCCGTGAGTTGCCAGCAACAGCATAGGCTGCAGTGGGCTCCCGTAAAGTACTGTGAGTGGCTAGCAGCCAGCGTGAGCTGCCAAGAGCCGCTGTGAGCAGCCATCCAGTGCCTGGTGACCAATCTGCCTCAGCCGGGAAGAGCACAATGATAATACCAACATGGGCCAGTGAAGCGACGTCCTCCACAACTAGACTGAACAAAAGGACAGCAACTTGTCTGTTCCCCTCCCCCAATTCCCCAATAAAATCTTTAAAAAAAAAAAAATATATATATATATATACACATATATATAATATTTTTCTAAGTACATAAAAGCATATAGGCACATTTTATGACAGTTAATCCAAGCAAATCTTATGGGATCTATTGCAATAAGTCAAATATGTGATTTTGTGTGTGTGTGTGTGTATTGATCTGAGAAGTCATATCCCTTTTCTTTCTATCATAGTCTAAATATAAATTATAGGTTCTCCCTCTCTCCTGTCTATAATTACCTTAATGTACATAGCTTATAACCCCATATCTCTTTAGCCTATTCTGTTCTGGAGTAAAAGACCCTATATTATCCACCTCTGCCTACTCCCAATTGCCTTATTAGTAAATTGTCCTCTTTCCCAAAGGAGTGACTATATCACCAGGTCTTTCCACTTAGGACTAGAACATGGGCCCCTGACTGACTCTTAGAAGCAACGTGGATTCCATGCTTTACAGAACAGACTTCTACTTGTCTGCCTGTCTGTCTATATCTATCTATCTATCTATCTATCTCCAATGTATACACATGTGGCTGATCTAAAATATATAATTTATCCCATTTTTAATTGAAGTTTATGCATATATTATTAGTCTGATAAATCATTTAAGAAAACACAAGTTTAGACTTTGTTATACAAAAATCGGGGGGAGGCCGGCCGAATGGCGCGATGGTTAAGAACTGGCTTGGGATGCCAGAGGACCCCGGTTCGGATCCTACATATGAGGGCCAGTGACACTGCCCTCTACAGCTAAGATGCTGAACAACAGCTCAACCTGGAGCTGGGCTGCCATGAGTCAATGGCTACGGCGTAGGCTGCAGCCCCTGTGGCAGTGGGTTGCCATGGGCTACCATGTGTAGTTGGCAGCCAGTGTGAGCAGCCAGCGTGAGTGGACAGCAGCCACAGTGAGTGGCCATCCAGAAGCTGGCGACTGATCTGCCTCGCCTGGGAAGAGCGCAATGATGGTGCCAACTTGGGCCAGTGAAGCAACGTCCTCCACAACTAGATTGAAGAACAAAACAACAGCAACTTGTCTGTTCCCCTTCCCCCAATTCCCCAGCGCTGTTCCCATCCCCCCAATTCCCCAATAAAANTGACTATATATATATATATATATATATATATATATATATATATATATATTTACTTACAGTTGACATACAATATTATACAACAATACAACATCAGCTTCAGGTGTATAGTGCAGTGATCAAGCCACTACACCATCCATGAAGTGGTCTCCCTAACAAGACATATGACCATCTGATACCCTACAAAATATTTACAACATTATCTGGCACTTTATATAGACACTAAAGAGAAAACTTTCTCTTTCCCTGTAAACCGTGAGCTATAAAATGCATGATCCCAGGGCTGCTGGGATCACATAGAGGATACCCTGAAAAAATTTTCAAGTAAGTACTTTAATCATGGCTGCTTTCTCTTTATTTCAGTTTTGAATGTATTAAGTGCCTATTTTATGCAAAATACTAGACTAGAGACAGTAAGAGACTGAAAAACACGTATGATGTTACCTCTTTGTTAACTTTTCAGTCTAGGTAATAGTCTGTGATATTTCAGTCATCAGAATTTATTCAACAGGTCCTAAATGAGAACATATTTATTTGCAGCTATTGGATACCCTTGGTAACACAAAGGTGATCAAACAGACATACTTTCTGGACTCATGGAGCTTTCAGTTTATAAAAACAAACAAACAAACAAACACTATAAATCAAACAGCTACAGAAATATTTAGTTAGAAACTGTGATTAATATTCTGAGGCAAATCCAGCATATTTGTAAAAGAGGAATCTACTTGAGATTTGGTGGTGGTAATTTAATGAGACTTGAAGGCCAATGTTGGAAGTAGGTGAGGCCTACACCCGTACTGCTGCTGCTGGGTCCTAAAGAGACATACTCACATGTCATCATGGCAATGGGACAGGCATGCTGTCTTTGACTTAAAATGCTCCAGGTATCTGCTACCATTGTCCATCTTTAATCCTGACATTCTCTGACAGCCCAAGGCACAGGAGAAAAAGAGGGTGATGCTAGGTACTATGGGGAGACACTCTGGAAGCCAACGGAATGTGGACTGAAACAGTTGTCCTTATAACCCAGAGCCTGAGGGGATGGTGAGGTTTGCAGAGTCATGGTTGGGGTGATTGCTTCAGGCTGACTGATGCTGAAGAATTTCTAATAATAATATTCAACGGAGAAAAATCAGACTACTTTTCCTAAATGTAATTAATAATTGGAGAGGCTGTCATATACAATCAACATCTGAGGCTTGTACCAGGTCAGGGGAAAGCAGGGAGGAGTACATTTCTCCTTAGAGTATAGTTCCTAGAGTATAGTAATATTCCAGCAAAACACTGGGAAAAAATTGAAGGAGCACGGAAGATGAATCCACTCTACATATTCTACCATCTATTGCAACACGGCTGATACAAGCTTTTTGCTATCAAACTATTGGGTCTGGCGTAGGTCTTACTTATAGTAAGTGCTCAAACAATATGTTGAATGAATGAAAGATTAGAGTGAGAAATAATTCTCATGCTTATATGTAGCAGCTTTGCCTAAGTTTCTAGGTAGAATGACTATCCTAAAGTCTTTCCTTTTAATCCTTTCTCTCTTACTGTCTCTTCATCAATCCCTATCAGATAAAACATATTTGATTCTCTTGACTTCTTTCTTTACTTGAAAAAAATTGTATTAATTTAAATGTCAAGCATATCGCTAGTTATTTAGGAAATGTTATAGTTGGTTTACCAGCACCTTTTAAGCATCTCATATTGCATCAGAGAGGAATTCTAAGTACTCACAAGCACTTGAAAGATCCAAAGACTTAGGCAAAGAATAAGTTGGAAACATCAGTCTAGAGAGAATGAGGTTGATTAATAAAATTACATGCACAGGAAAATACAATTTGAGTTGTAAAGATACTCCAACTTTAGAGAATGTGAACATTTCAACATTGTTTATAATAAATTTTAATGTTAACTATTTCCAAGGCATTCTACTCTCCAACCATTTATATCAGTTTTTATCAACAAACTATAATCTGGAGAATACCCATATGGTAAATACACTTTTTTTGTTAGAACAAATTTCTCTAAATTATAAGCTGGTGGAAATTTTCTATAATTAAAGACAGTAGAGAGGGAAAAAACAATAACTTCAAGCTGAAATTCTAAATTTAAGGAAACTTAATTGAGTCAAATTGTGAAAAAATCACTTATTTGTGGTTATGAGGTTTCTTTTGTGATTATATCATACAATCCATGTTTATGCTCTTTATAATCATCTATAGCTCCTTTCCCAGCTTCTTCTTTATCTTTTATAAGCTTCAGGAAAAGTGTGAGCAGACTGTAGAAGCAGAAAAATTCAATTCAAAAGTAAAATAATACACCATTAAATCATTTAAACTAATATAAAAGAGAATATAATTCAGAAGGCAATAGGATGGGCAATTTGGGTCATTAGAAAATAAAAAAGGACAAAAATCTTGAAAGGAATAAAGGAAAAATGGATTAATAGATATAGAGGTATTTATATCTCCATCTGTCCATCCATCCTTCCTTCCATCCATCCATCCATCCATCCATCCATCATCTATTCATCCACCCATTTGACTACAAACTCTCTCTACAATCCAGAATAATATTTCCAGGTATCTTTTAGACAACTCAATCAAGACCTTACAACTTTCTGTCTCAGCAAATTGAAAGCACCAACTTTCATTTAATTTCCCAAGACAACAAATTCAGAGTCGTTCTTGATTCGACATTCTTCTTTGCCACTCATACAAAATTGATCATCAAGTCATATTGATTTTACATTTCAAAGGCCTCATTTGTTTTCCCTTTTTGGAGACACTATCATAGATCATCCCTTGCATGGGTTACTGCAATAGAGTTGTAACAGTTTTCTGATTTTACTACACAGAGCTCTTCCAATTCATCTTATTTATTGATGTCCAATATATTTCTTTCTTCTTAAGAAATAAATCTTTTAAATACACAAGATATTACAGAGTATAACAGAAAGTCATATTTAAAAATTGTGAATATTTAGCCACATTGGCTTTAAAAGTTTTTATTTTTTAAGAAATAAAACCCTACTGATACAACTGAGGACTCCTTTGCACCCCTCCCTGTTTCCATTTCCTTCCCACGCTTCCCAAATGCAATTATCAATCTTTTAAAAATTGTACCATGTATGTATACACCCAAAGCCATATTTTATATAGTTTTGTGTATTTTTAAAATAAAACTGCGTGGTCTGCCACCATGCATATTCTCCAGCATCTTGCTTTTTTCACCCAGTGTTACTTCACATCACTTAAACATTTTTTCATTCAACATTGTAAGATGTATCCCTGTTGATACAATTCATTTGAAATGCTGTGTAGTATTCCATCTTCTCTATTGTTTATTTTCAGTATTGTGGTTTGAGTTTGTTATTAACCAGTGCCTCTTTTCAATTGGTTATTAGTATAGTAATAGAAGTGGTTGTAGTAATAGTATCAGGTGAGGATTATTTAAATTTACAAACATCTTCATCGATTTCTTTGCTAGTTGCTCCTTACATTCCACTCCTTGTTGTTGTTTTTTTGTCAGTTTCCTTCCTAGTAAAGTACATTTTGAAAGTAGTAATCTCTCAGAGTCTGAGTGAAAGCATCATTCAACCTCTCTTAATTGAGTCCATAGCAATGAGCGGAGTTCTAAGTCAACAGTCATTTGCCTCAGCATAGGATATTATTTCATCATTCTCTGGAAACATGTTTAATTTTAGCCTTATTATTTTTTGAATTTTTGAACAGGGATTATAGGCATGCGTAAACATTTGTGGAGTGTGTTTTTAGGGTTAAAAACAATGAAGTCCTGAAAATTGGGATAAAAAGCGATATTGCCTCATAAAGAACACAGAAAATCTTGACAGTAGGGCTTTCCAGATAATTATAGATTTGTTGAAAGACCTTTATCTAGCCTTAGGACTTGGTGTTTTAAACCTACCTTTTTAAACTGTGAATTCCACCTGGGCAGGAATACATCTCACCGCTATTAGCACTAAATAAGTACAGTATTGCAATGTCAAAAGCTAACCAAACCATCAGATTATTTGGCCATGTGCTGCCTCACAGATCCTCTGAATTCTGTTTGCCTTTGGGGAATAACAGCAATATTTGTTAGTAATCGGATACCTTCATTCTAAAGGGAGCCTGCCCTACACCCACAGATGTCACCAAAGCTGAGGGGAATCTGATTTGCACCTTAAATAAAACAGTCATTTACTTCTTTTGTTGCTCTGCAAAGGCAATTAGCCCAGAACAGCAGCAGCTGCATATAATTTTAGAATAATACTGAATGGGGAATGTGTGTGTGTGTGTGTGTGCGTGTGCGTGTGCGTGTGCGTGTGTGTGTGTGTGTGTGTGTGTTTATGTGCGTAGCATTTGAAAGTAGCTGTAAATAAAATCTTTTCATTTATTTTAATTCTTTCAAAGAAGCCAGCATTAGGGAAATAAGAAAAGCAGAGAGCTTCGTGAAAGAGTATAGTTACCATCAATCTCCGCTTTTCATTCCTGTCACCTTTAATTCCAGGAAGCACTGTCATGACTTAAGTGATCCTCCACTCCAGCTCTGTGTTTAGGGTATTTGAAACGACAAAGAGCTAAATCCACCATGTCTTGATCTTCTACTAACATTGTTTGTCACAATTCAAATAAACATTTACCTCTTGTGCTAAGTGGTTTTCTTGACAATCCCTGGCCTTTGTTTTCTGTTCTCCTGAGACTGTGTTCTTAATTTAACTACACCAACTGAGAGATCAAGGACTGGTCCTGTTTAAGCCAAGCGCATAGAAAACATTTCTATTAAAACAGGTTTTGAAATATACTCCACCTTCTAAAATTACTCAGTTTCTTCTATCACCCACGTTTTCAGTTAAGAAAAAGTCGTCATCCTCATGGTGACAAGTTGATGTGTGTGTGATCTGTGCTGTTGAGTAGGCTCGGACTCCTGCTCCCTCATGAGTGAATGATATCCACAAAGTCCTGTCCTCAGCAGCCCTGCTCAGCTCCTGTAGATTCATGCCTATGGCTTCTTTTATGGAGTCAATCTAGCTCATATTTGCTCTTCCTCTTTTCCTGCTGCCTTCTGTTCTTTCCCGCATTGTTGTCTTTTCCAAAGAACCCTGTCTTCTCATGATGGGCCCACACTAGTAATTAATTATGCTCTGGTGCATGTCTTTCATGAAGGTGCTCTTTCCTTCACTAGAGCCCTTAATAAAGCTATTTTCAAAGGGCCCCTTAGGAGTCTGTTCAGGGAGGAACAGTCTACAGGCAGCTGCAGGGAGATCTGATGCTACGGTCTGTGAAGGGGCATTAATGAGGCTGGGTAATGCAACCTGACAAGGTCTGATGAGGGACTCTCTGGGGAGGGGATGGTTTGACAATTGGAGGCTCCATGACAAGCATGGTTTTCTAAACAATGTGAGGCTTCATTTATCAGTTGATTGGCTTTGAAAAAGATCTAGTCCAAAAGGAGGATGAGGATTTAATGAAGAAATTGTCCCCAGTGGTTAGAAGCAATATGAGTTGATGATGCTATCAGTGATGCATTTATTGGTATTCACACTTTTCATTCTGTGGCATCAGAGAAATCTCTGGATAAACAGCATTACTAAGGAACTGTCTGGTGGCAAATTGTGGTCAAAAAATGGTATCTCTGAACTTGACATCTTTGTGGTTGCCAAATATGTCTAGATATGCCAAAGGTGGGAACTGATACTATCCAATAGCTTTGGCTTCTAAAATACGCTCCGCTCCATCACCATAGTCTTGACTATGATGTTTTTTTCTTCAGTTTGGAAGTGTCTCCTGGTTGTTTTTTAATGTCCCATATCTAACAAATTTAAGTTCTGCAAGACAATTTGGAAAAGAATACTGTTTACTTGTTTTTTTCTACATGGGAAACTGGAACCTTGACTATAATAGCTACATGGGTTTTGCTAGATCTGGCATGTTTATAGCAGGAAGAGGAGGTCTTTAAATTAAGACCTTGTGGAGACAACAAAATTTTGTTGAGGGAGATTAAGAAATGCTCATGTGAAATGAAGTAAAGAGTTTGTACAGAGGATTTGGATCTTAATCTTGAGTTTTTCTGCTTTAAACAACTGACAACAGCCCTTAGCCAGTATATCTGATGGAATAGTTCTTGTCAGAGCATCGCCTTGTCTCATGTCATTTATGTTGGAATGTCAATTTCTTTTACTTCTAGACCCTTGTTATTAAGTTTTTTTGTATAACTATAGTTTTTCAAACCATAGGTTTTATTACCCTCAGGTATGCTTTGTAAAATGTTGGTCATGGGTCTGGAATGTTGCAGCTCTCTATTAACCTGTGTGCTCCATCCATGTCTGCTGGTGACGTTTTTCTCTTTGTGGTATCAACATCATCTCCATCATTATTACAATTTTTGGGGTTTTTTGGTGGAATGATAGAGGAAGAGATGTTTATAAAGTCTCTGTTTGCTTGGGGAATGAAGGGAAAGAGATACTCAATTATTAGGAGATATGGAAGCCATGAAGTTTTCTAAGCAACACCATTACATATGTCTACATTTTCCTTTTTTTTATCCATATCACCCTCCTTCCCAAAAGGCAAAAGTAGGCCTGGCACTACTGCAGTTAATTTTCAAGTTCAGTACACTATCTTCAAGTAAATCCCATGCTTTGAATAACATGAACAGCTGATAGATATACATACGGCTCTCTAAAACAATTCCCTGATTCATTTGACAATCAACAAATCCTTTGTCTTCATTTGAACTTTCGCTTTGCTTCTATTTTAAGGACCCCTTTGTATCTGGAAGAAGGTTTTGAAATATGAAGATGATTAAAATCATCACATCCTTTTGCAAAAATTATGTTCTACAAATTTTTTCATTAATGTCACAGAATTAATTTCTTATAACAGCTAAAGGAAGAGTGTTTCAAATCTACAAATATAAAGAGGTAAATTGCAGAAAATAAGTGTTAATTTATAAAGAAAATTCATACAGTTCTCAATTTAAGTGTCCTGATTAATCTACAAATCTACAATACATTCTTTCAGACCTGAATTTAAGCCTGTTGATGTCTACATAAGTATTTTATTATGTAGCTTATGCTAAATTCTCCCTAATGACAGTGAAATCTTTGAATCTTGAGGAAAGTGTGAAATTAGAATTCAGTGTTCATGTTGCCATTCCAATTTCTTTCTTCACGTTTTTCTGATAGTGTAGGTTTGGCACCTCTTCTGGGCTTGTCTCATGACAGCTTTCTCTCGGCACTTAGCCCAGTTAGTTTCATTTTATTTACTCCAGCAAAGCATCCCAGATAGAGTAAGCTTATTTTGAGACTTTGCAATGAATAAATGACTTTTTTCTTAAGTGGCTGAAGTTATTTATAAATCAAAGCCTTCTTTTTATAAGTCATTTATAAAAGAAACATATTAGGTTAATTTGAAAGATGAAAAGCAATGTCAATATGTAAAATTGTATATGTGTTTATGATGGGCCAGATAAGGTAAAGGGAAGATAATCTCTAGGTGGAAGATTCCTGAAGTCAAAATAATTTGTTTGTTTTTTGCGGTGGTCTACATAAACTTTAATAGTTCTCTCTTTCTGCCTGATAGATGAAAGCTATCTCATGAGTTCATATGTAGAACAAAAATAAAACAAAAACTGTATATCTCAAACGACTACTAAGAAAAGCACCCTGTGTCTTTTGTTGTTCTCTCTGAGTTTTATCATATGACACCATGGTGTCCAAATAAAAGTCTTTAGAGTTGGAGACTTGAAGTACAGAGACAGAATGTTAAAATGGAGATAAAATCACCAACTTCATAAATCTATTGCCTGCAGCATCTGGCCTTAAACACGCACATACATACACACACACTTGTCCTTTTCAAATTCTAAAACTTTTTTTTATATCAATATAATTATTTTTGATCAGTGCCCAAGTGTTTATGACTTATAGAGTAAACATTTGGGGATAGAAAATGTGTTCAAAAATATGGAAAATATCTGTACTTTACCACAATTAAGCTCTTCTAAAAGAATGTATTCACTCTCTTTCTTGCATTGCATGAAGAAGCAAAACTTAGCAAATGTGGATTTGTTATATAATTTGGGGTCATAGAAAACAGTTGTTTCCCATTTTTCTTAAATGTTTAGGTCAGAGATGTGCTGATTAACAAAAATATGCTAAATTTAAGATATGTAGGTATTTTTTGGTTACTTGTTAGTCCTGAGAAAATATTGACAATGACTTAGATCATTGAATATACATATATGTGCACATGTGCAGAGAATTTCAAGATACTGTTTGTATACTAATTAACTTCTGGGGCAAGTGATTTCAGAAGATTTCTGTGTTAATATTCTGGGCATCTAAGTTTAAGTATTTTACAGTCAGAGCTATTATAAGGTTGTGAAATTCCACAAACTATCACAGTAATGTATATATCATGTATATGACATAACCATGCCATACAATCTTCAGTATTTCCACATAGAAAACAAAAGAAATATTAAACTGGTGACACATAGTTTGCTAACGTGAACTTGTGCAAATAGGAGGTGGAACAGTCTGATTAAAACAGTAAATGATGCTATGAGATTGAGAAAATCCAAATTGATGTACAAAATAAAGGAAAATTCTCATCTAGAGACCATTTCAGCAATTTTTACTTTAAAACATCATCGTTTCTGCAGGGAGGAAATCCATGTTATTTTGGAGCCTTTCCCCCTCTTTCAAGTTAATTTCTTCTAGGCGCAGATTCTGCTCCTCTGACGGCAGCACAGTGCTCATTATATACAAGTCATCAAGCAGAGGTTAGGAGAGAGGAAGCCTGTTCTCTGAAGCAATTTGTTTCAGCAATGCTGTTAGAGCATAGTTCAGAATTATCTTTAATATGAATGAGAAGCTGGAGCCACTTGAATAGGCAGATGGAGTTTTTGTTTTTTCCCCCCAGACCATGAACTTGTCTGCTTCTTTTTTCTAAGTACATTCATCATCTTGGTTGTTATTTTGTTTAACCTTGTTCCACCATTCTTTCTAATTACTTGGTTTAGTAGCCATCCCAGGTCGGCTAATTGGCTTTGCTTAGCACTCCTTTTCACACATTTTCATCCCATTCCACATGTAATTCAAGTCCCATTAGCTCCCACTTCATTTAAACCAACATAGGTCTCCTGGGAGTAGTAGGGCTGCTGGAAACAGGTGCAGCTGGCCAGATGGCTGCCTTGCCAGGAGGGCGGAGTAACTGAGCAACGTCCTCGCCAATCGCAGGCTGTCAGACGGAGACAGCTAAAGGGGTTAGCAGAGGGCTAAACCTGAATTTAATTGCTATAGTTCTTGTGTTATTGGTTCTCCCTTAGATGCCAAATGCATGTTCTTTTCAGGCTTAAAGCCAACTTTAAGAAACCATCAAGTTGCTCATAAAACATTAGGCATCCACCACTATAGTGTATGCTGTGAAGATATTGCTTGGTTCTATTTTGAAAGAAGTGAGACCAGTTCTAGGTATTATCTGGGTGCTAACTTGCCTCTTTGATCAGCCACTACACCCACGCCATATTCACTCCTCCCTAAGATTGTCTCAGTGTTGAGAATTCAGAGGGTGCCCACTCGAAAGCTGGGATTACTTACTCCTGCTTTACTTTCTCTTTTATTGGCCCGGTCTGCAAAACAGAAAAGCATGTGGATCTTACTCTGCAAATTCACAGTATTCAGCATTAATTAAGCTCTGGCATAGTTCCCCGCCTCCCCCATTTGTTTCTTCCAGGATAGTCCACAAGGAAACTTTTAAACACTACCATTAAATCCAGATTCTGCCCACTTCACTTTTGCAAAGATGACTGGATATGGAGGAATATCCAGAGTTATCCATTCTTGCTATCCACTGGCCATATACATATTCCTTCATATCTGACTTTCTTTCAAATTACTGTAATAATAGTCTATATTTAAGGGAGATCATTATCCTTGTTATTTCCAATCCCAGTTACTTTTTTCCCTTCAATTCCCATTTCCCTGAATTTCAAGCAGTGAACACTAAGTCCATGTAAATCACTACAGATTTTATTTTTCTACTTGGACTTTTCTTTTTGTTTCCATTTAATCCCTGGTCCAACCTTTTCTTTTCTCTTTCTTTCTAATGCATTCCGTACATTTGGGTGTTATTTGAGGCTCTCTTCCACCCTCTAAAGCTGTTCCAATTTTATCTTCTACAGCAAACAGGCTGCTACATCCCACAATAATTATTTTGGTAATGACTCCCTGTCTGTGGCTCAAGTTCCAAATGCTTACCCCAATCACAGGTTTTTATTTTAGCTTATTTTTGGACTGGTAGATTTTTAGGAACGGCCACACAGCCTTCTCCACTCTATGAGCTCAAGGACTATTCTCTTTCATTTGTTCCATATTATACTGTTAGCAACTTTTGTTTTTTTAACCAAAATAGTCTTCTCCTTTTATCAGCTTTTTCAGCTCTACTGCAAAAAATACCTGGTTTGGATTTTCATTAACATATCTTGAGGGCTGGCCAAGTGGCGCGTTGGTTAAGAACTGGCTTGGGACGCCAGAGGGCCCCAGTTCAGATCCCACATATGAGGGCCAGTGACACTGCTCTCCACAGCTAAGATGCTGAACAACAGCTCAACCTGGAGCTGGGCTGCCATGAGTCACCGGCGACCGCATACGCTGCAGCCCCTGCTACAGTGGGCTGCCATAAGCTACACTGTGTAGCCAGCAGCCAGCATGAGCGGCCAGCAGCCGCAGTGAGCGGCCGTCCAGAAGCCGGCGACTGATCTGCCTCGCCCAGGAAGAGCGCAATGATGGTGCCAGCTTGGGCCAGTGAAGCAACATCCTCCACAACTAGACTGAAGAACAAAAGGACAGCAACTTGTCTGTTCCCCGTCCCCCCGATTCACCAGCACTGTTCTCCTCCCCCAATTCCCCAATAAAAATCTTAAAAAAAAAAAAATCTTGAACTATTGCAATGAATTCTACCTAAAAATAGACACTAAAAACAAGATCATGTAATATCTACTATGTGGTAGATTTACTCCTAGTTGAATTGTTGTATTTTGTTTGTCAAATTTCACAATATCCTTATGAAGTATTATTATTCCTATTTTACAGATGCTTACATTGAGGTACAGAGAAGTCATACAACTTGTCCCACATTATAGAACTAATGAAGGATGAGGAGCTTGAATCCAGGATTTCTGAAAAGGAACAGCCATGCTATGATGCCTCTACTTCCCTTCTTTGTCTCCTCTTATCCGGATATGTTCTTTAAAAAAATAAAGGACATTTCTAGTCTAAGAGCCTCTAAAAAAAAGAAGCCTAACCTGACAAAATACTGTTCACACAAATTCACATGTACCTTCCTCACCTGACTTGGTTGGGGTTTTCTTCATAGCCTTCTGAGCCCTTCCTTGGATACTAGCTATTCCTCTGAGTCTACCCTTACTAATAATTGTCCATAAAGGAGAAAATAGATCAATCTTTAAAGGAACACAAGAATGAGGGGTGAATTTTTCCTCAAATAAAGGATCCTTGTTTGAAAGTGTATGATTAAAAAAAAAAGATACATTTTAAAATCTTAACTTCAATCTTATTCTACTACCCTGCCCCACTACTGCAATTCCATTTTTTTACTCTGTTAATCTTACATCATGTCATTCTGTTTTTAAAAAAATCACCTCCCTCCCTGATTCTTGAAGGATGAAATTCAATGTTAGCCTATTACTCAAAACCATCTGCAAACCATGTATAACTTTCCATCTGTTATTTCCCCAATTTGCACTCAGCACTTTAACCACAGTATTTTTGTCATTGTCCTATTAATGTGTCTTTGTTCACATTAGTCTCGATGCCTACTATGATCTGAACTATCCATGTTGAAAATTCTAGAAAACATAGGCAGTAAACTCCCTGACATTACTCTTAGTAATACACAACACAACACAAAAACGCACACAATATATATATCGGGGGGTGCCAAAAAATATATATATACACATTTTAAGAGATGTTATCTATGTTCAAGCAGTAGTTTGCCATAATCAGAAGTGTCTGGATGCTGATGGTAACCACTTTGAGCACCTCTTGTAATTGCAGAAGTCAAAGGTGACTTGTATTCATCTTTTGTTACTGGTGTATATTGAACATTACAATAAATACACTTAAAATGTGTATACATTTTTTGCACCCTCCATATACTACATATATGGAAAAAAACTGTATTAAAAATGTAACACTCAATATATACTGATAGCAAAAGATGAATACAAGTCATGTGTATACATTTTTTTGGCAACCCTGGCATATTTGGATATACCTCCTCAGGCAAAGAAAACAAAAGAAAAAATAAACAAATGGGACTACATCAAACTTAAAAGGTTTTGCACAGCAAAGGAAGCCATCAACAAAACAAACAGACAGCTTACTGAATGGGATAAGATATTTGCCACTGATACATCCAATAGGGATTAATATCCAAAATAAATATATAAGGAACTCATACAACTTAACCTCCAAAAAAAAATCTGATTTAAAAAAGGGCAGAGGACATTTCTCCAAAGAGGACATACAGATGGCCAATACACACATGAAAAAATGCTAAATGCCACTAATCATCAGAGAAATGCAAGTAAAATCACAATGAGATATCACATCACACCTGTTATAATATCTATCATCATTTATGGTGACATACATGGACCTAGAGAATATTCAGTGAAATAAGTCAAAGACAAATACCATATGGTTTCACTTATACGTGGAATCTAAAAAACATCATAAATGAACAAACAAAACAGAAAAACTCATAGATACAGAGAACAAACTGATGGTTGCCAGGTGGGAGGAGTGTGGGGGACTAGGTGAAAAAGGTGAAGGGATTAAGAAGTACAAATTGGCAGTTACAAAATTGTCATGGGGATATAAATATCGCATAGGGAATATAGTCAATAATATTCTAATAACTATGTATGGTGTCAAAGGGGTACTAGACTTATTAGAGGGACACTTTAAGTTATAAAAATGTTTAACCACTATGCTGTCCACCTGAAATTCATATAATATTGAAAGTCAACTGCAATTTAAAAATAAAATATAAATTAAAAAAAAGAAAATTCTACCCACTTTCTCAGAGCCAGATTGTGGTTTTTATGTTCCTCATGTCATAGCCAGAAATTAGCCTTTTCATTTCTCAGTTCTCAGTGCACTTTTTATTTATTTCTCTTACTGCAATTACAATATGCTGCTTTGAATTTTTGTTTTTTCTTTATGTTATCTTTCTTGGTGGATGGTAAAATATTAATATAAGAGGTCAGCATCACATACTTCTTTGTATTTTCTTATAGTTAGCAGTGAACTGGTTATAATAGATGCTCAATAATTATTTGTTGTAAATATTATAAATAAGAAATGGAATCATTAATATTTCATCTTATATGCTTTGATGAAAATTTCAAACTGCTGTCAGCATGATGATGATAGCTAGCAATTAAGGAATGCAAGGGACAACACTGGCACCTAGCATGATATCTAATTTCATCCTTCAAACAACCTGATATGGTATGTATCCTGAATCTTATTTTACAGGTGAGGAAACTAAGGTTGAAGGAGGTTAAGCACACACTCAAAACCTAAGCAGAAAGTGTTAGAGTTGGCTGTAAAATTTAGGTATGCCTGACTCCAAAGCCACATTCTGCCTTTGTTCATTTTTACATCCATAACCATCTTTCAATAAGATTTATTGAAGTGACTCATAGGCTAATTCTTTTTTCTGTATTTCCACTATCACCTCCTAATTCTATTGAGTCATCAGAAAAATCATGACGTATTTTGTCTATGTTTTTCAAAGGTCATTTATTTATATAAAGAACAAAGATCAATCAATGATATATTGCTCATTTTGTTCTGTAACCTTTTGCTATCTTTCAGTGAGTTTCATAATTCCTCATTCATAGTAGGACCTGTTTTTATTTGCAAAAGCTGAACAAGGTGCTGATTTATAGCCTCATCTGAATTAAATGTTATACCACGCAAGAAGTTTTGAAGAGAGCGAAACAAGTAGAAGCTTGACGGCACAAGGTCAGGCGACTATGTTGGGTGTGGCAACACATCCCATCCAAGCTCCAATAATTTTTGACAGATGATCAAACTTGTTTGTGGTCTCGCGTTGTCATGATGGAACACAATTCTTTTACAATTAACAAGCTTTAGACGTTTCTGGATGACTGATTCATTCAAACTGTCCAATTGCCGACAGTATACGTTTGAATTGATTGTTTGGTTTCTTTGGTAGGAGCTCGAAAAACACGCCACCTTTACAATCCCACCACACTAAGAGCATAACCTTCCTCTGATGAATGTCTGCTTACGATGTTGTTTGAGGCAAATAATCACGTCGGGACCAAGACCGTTTGTGCACCACATTGTTGTAAACAATCCACTTCTCATCCCCAGTTATCAGTCGCTTCAAAAAAGGATCATTTTCCTCACGTTTACTGAGCATATTACAAATGTTTATATGCGCCGTCTGAATTTTTTTGAGTTCATGCGGAACCCAAATATGGAACTTGCTTACGTATCCCAACTTTTTCAGGTGGTCATAGATGCTTCAATGATGGATGGTCAATATTTCTGCAATCTCTCATGTCATGTAACAAGGGTTTGACTTGATCAATGCCTTTATTTTGTCGTCATCAACCTTGATGGGCTTCCCTGACTGAGGAGCATCATTATCAAAATCACCAGCACGAAATTTCGTGCACCATCGTTGGCACTGACGTTCTTGTAGAGCATTGTCACCATAAACTTTATACAACTTTTCACAAGCTTGATGCTCATTCTTTCCTTTATGGAAATATAACAGTAAAATATGGCAAAAATGCACAGTTTGGTCTTCCATCTTCACCTTGTTGTAAAATCTCCAAAACTCAACCAAATCACTCCATTTTTTAAAATGAAGCTAGAACTGTCAGCTGTCAAGTGACAGCAACATAGATGTGAATGACTCTAGTACTTCCAAAAACGAACTACGCCATCTGTTGCAAACATGCGTCATGACTTTTCCAACAACCCAATATATTCTGATCAGTCCATATGCTGATTTCTAGTTTATGCTCTTAACCAATTTGCGTCCCTACAGAATTTCTACCACTGTACACTGTATACTGTAGCCTAACCCATTTTCCTTAAAATGTTCTCCTTTCATCATAGTTTTAGCCTTGTCAACTAGCTACAAAGTAAGTTTGAATACTTTTTTTCAATGATCAATTTTGCCATCTCTAAAATGGGAACAATTTACCTCATAAAGTTGCAAGTATGAAATGGATGTTTGAAAGTATGTCTCTGTACACAGAGTAAACATTTCAATATGTTTGAGTTCTTATTATCACTTACATCACATTTTAGAACGAGAATGGCCATGTCTAACATCATTTTACACAGAAAGAAGATGAAATGCAGACAAGAGATTTGCCTAAAATCAATCGGAGAGTTAGGATCAGGTCTAAAAGTAAAACTCTGACTTATTAAACCCAATACTAATACTTTTTCTTTAACTGTACAAAAATAACTTGACTCACCTTACCTACCTACTTTATTTCACACTGTCATCATGTATCTCTTGCTTCACATCACAATATTTTTGTTGTTTCTCTTTTGAAAACCTTCTAAAGCCTTTTTAGTTATAAGTTCTATCCAACTCTCAGGTCCTGTTCAGATAACACTTGTTTTAAGATATTTTCTACAAAAACTTCAGGACATACCTACTCTTCCATGCTCAACTTTCTCTCAGGTTTACTTCCTACATATGCATTTGTCATATAATTGTGTTGTATATTATTTGCCCTATAAGCATTTCATAGTGTGTGATACTAATTTTAATTTTACTTAAAGAACTGTTAATACCCCAAACTGGTTGAAGCTGAAAGGATTATTGCTGTCCTGCTTTGCTGAGACCTTCTCACCATCATCACAGCAAGATCTGGCTTGCCATCGCATTTGTCAGTCCAACCTGTTTTGGAGCAGGCACATTTGAGCTTCTGGACTTTTATATGAATGGGTGAGAGAGACTTTTTGCAATATTGCTTTTTGCAACTGTTCAAAAGCAGGCCTTGTGTTCACAGTTGTCATCAACTCTACTGCCAAAGCTCAATTTACTGCCTTTACTAATTTGCTACTTCTCTAGAGATTCGTGTAATGCTGAAACATAAAAATGTCCTCCAAAATATATTTCCCAAAGTGCACCAAATGCCAGACTTCCCAGGATTTTTTTTTCCTATCTCATTGCACTGCACCCATATTTTCTCTCTTCATTTTATCTTGCCTGATACAGTGAAAGAGTTATATATACTACTCTGGAGTTTGGGGACATTTCCAGCTCAAGCTATAACCCTTTCTGTGAACAATTCATCTCTCTGATCCCTTCAAATACTCTTTTTCACCATATTCCTCAGGGGTTCCCTGATTATCCGTTTTATGCTGACCATGGGTCAGCCTAGTGCTACATTTTCAATAGAAGCTGAAGACTATGGACTAGGAAATCATGATAGTTAGTTATTATAACCCATTTTACACTTGTAGATCTGTTACTTTCATGTGTAAACTATTGGAAGAACTTGTAAATTTATTTTTATTTTCTGCCTGTACTAGTTTTTGGAGTAAGGAATTCTTCAAGTTTTGGTTAAGAGCGTGAAATACTAGCATTATTTTTGGGTACTGTTGTTATGGGTAATTTTATGTGATATTATAAAAATATATTAAAAACAAATATGAAGTGATTTTATAATCAGAACAAAGTTATTTTAATTTTGATAAAAACAAGACTTTTCAATGTTATGTAGTTGAGGTAGCATTTCATCTTATGCGTTTTTAATGTATCTCATTGGTTTTTCCTTGTTGCAGTGCTTTTAAGGTATCTCCTTGTACAATACTCAATATATTAACATTTGGAAAAATTGCTCACTTTCATCAGTTTTAGTTATAGCAGGATAAAACTTGGAAATTTTAAATAGAGGCATTTTTATAGCCACGCTGTTTTATGGCACCAACACCCCACTAATTGCTGCAATGTCATCCACTGTCTAATAGGGAAAGTAATGTCTAGGAACAAAAATCTATTCAATTCCCCCACAGGCATATACTTTTAATTAATGGCAGAGAAAAATATCTTGAAATCAGGACTTTCAATTGCAAAAGTAGGTGTTTCACAGAAAAAATGACTTTTAATTTCTTAAATCTTCACTAGTAGACACAGACAGAATTGAAAAGAATGTGGGATGCTTCCTAAGACTTAGATCTATCCTAGAAGGAGATAATAGTTTGACTCATGGATGAAAGGAGGTTGAGCAAAATAGCAAAACTAAGCAGAGATGCCCAAACTTCCAAAACAAGGCCTAAAGGGATAAAGGTACAGTAGTCCCCCCTGATTTAAAGTTTCACTTTCTGAGATTTCAGTTACCTGAGGTAAACTGCAGTCCAAAAATATTAAATGGAAAATTCCAGATACTTTGAGAGGAGAGAGACCATATTTGCATAACTTTTATTACAGTGTGTTGCTATAATTGTTCTATTATTAGATATTGTTGTTAATGTCTTATGGTGCCTAATTTATAAATTAAACTTTATCATAGGTATGTATGTATAGGAAAAACTAGTGAGTGTGTGTGTGTGTGTGTGTATATATATTACCTGAGGTTTCAGGCATCCACTGGGGGGGAGGGGGGGCTAAAACATATTCCCTGCGGAGAAGGAAGAACTGCTATATTAGAAACTCTAATAGGTTAAGGGGAATCTGAGAGTATAGAAAAGATCAGAAAGACTGCAACCTTCTTTGACATAATTCTCTCCCATTGAGTGATAGAGTAGGGTTGTATATGTTGGTGGGTAGACTCACAGGCAGCATGTTATTGTCAGCACCACCATTGCGGTGAAGAAAACACCTGGATTGTCCTTATAACATTTGAGAGAGCCTTGAAAATGGCTGAAAGTGAGCTGCCTGGTTCAGAGTAGATTCAGATAGTGGAAGAAGTTGAAACTTGGACACCACACATAGCAATAATGGGCACAAATGGGAACAAAGTGGGATATTACCCGTAGTGGAGACTTGTGTGGATAGAAGACAATTCTGCATCTATATTCCCCTAATGCCAAGGTCATATATAATCACTTCCAGAGAGCTTGACCTAGGAAAATGTTAACTGAATATAGTTGCCCAAATGATAGTAAGTATTAAATTTGATATGACTGAGTTTACCTTGAATAGGTAAAATTAATGCTGTATCTCTGGAAATGTCAGCTCTAGAGAAACAACTAGTTTCATTCAACTTGTTTGTGACCACAGAGACAGATTTATGGTAAATCTAATGCAGGTGAGACCGCGAAGCACCTCCTTTACTCAAGCCTCTTCCAAGGTTCCAGGAGGAGCCCTAGCAATGGCCATAGGCTTTGGCAAAATTTGCCAAAGTTAGACTTTCGCCACAATTGCATAAGATAAATGCCTCTTTCCACTCTGACATTCCTTCATGCACACTTCCCCCTTACATCAGGGAATCCAACCAGGGGGGAATCCAGCTAAGTGGAAATTGCATTGGAGATACATTTAGTTTGGGCTTAATGAGATACATGTATGTCATTCATACATATCACATACATATGAAGAGTTATGAAGAGTTAAGCCAGTGTTAGCCTCCCATGGTGCCAAAACACATGTGTTTATAGTAAATACATTATTAGGAGTCATATTGTGAGACAAATGAGTCCTACAGTACCCAGCACTGGAAATATAAGGGCTGTGGAGGAAAAACAGTTGGAACATAGTCTGTGGGAATTTCTTCTAATCATCAGACAGGTAAACATTTAAGAAGATTCAGCTCTCTCTGATGCTTATTCAATAAATAATTTTTCTTTTTTTATTATTGAGTATATATTCAATAATAAAGTATCACTACAAATGAATAATAAATAGTTTCTCAGTTTTTAGTTTGTATGAAATATAAATGATGGGAATGCCTTAATTTTTAGGGCACAGTCCTGTCGGTGTACCACTGAGTATGTCAGCATATAAAGAATCATGTGTTTTTCATCCTTTTATAATAAATTTCATCTTAGCATTACATTTTCAAGGAGTTGTGAAGCTAAAAGAAATTTTTTTCTAAACTATCAATAATTAAATCAAATTTATTTCAATCATTTTAGAGAAAAGCCTGAGATTTTTTTCTATATTCTCTACAGAAAATGATACAAAATCATTAATGTATGAAAAGCCTATTTTTAAAAAAAGCATACAACCTAGAGCAGTCAGAATAAATGGTTCATGGACTTACTTGCTGACGGTCGGTCATGCTTGCTCTAAGCTCCAGAGCTGGGGCGACAGGTAGAAAGGCGCCAGGGACATATGGGAACTGATTTGTCTGTGCACAGGTCCTTTAAGAAGAGTGTCTGGGCTGCAGCTGCTCTAGTCTCATTCAGCCACAATGTCCACTAGTTTTCACAACCAGAAGTTATGGGGAACTTCTCTCCATGGCGCTGGAACCCTGGGCTGGGGATTCTGGTGCAGTGCTGGGGCCCCTTGCTCCTATGGGATGGGGACCTCTGCAGCCAAGATATCCCTCCTGATTTTTAATGGTCACTCACGGGTGTGGGAGCAGGCCTTTCCATGTCTCCACAACTCTTACTAGTCCCGAGGTGGCTTTTTCTGTTTATCCTTAGTTGTATGGCTTTGGTTTAGCTAGACTTCAGGCAATTCTCAAAGACGGTTGTGCTGTAGTTTAACTATAATTTTGATGTGGTTGTGAGAGGAGGTCAGCACAGCATTTACGTACTCCGCCATCTTGACCCGGAAAACCAAGAAACAGCGTTTTTAAATTACTAAATTGGTTAATTTCCTTCCGCCACTCCAGGCTCCTCGAAGTTACTCTGCACATTACTGTATCACTTTTTTGTGCTAAAATTCTTTTTGCTTAAGTAAATCCACTTTGCTTAAGTAAACTATTATCTCCCTCTGTTCTTGGAAGACCTACACAGAAAAAAACTCTCAAATTCTGTGATTTATGTTTAAATGCATGTTTTTTGTTTGTTTGTATCTATCTGTTCAGTGAAAGTCAGTTTTTGTTTAAATTTATGGTTTTCTAAATGTTAATCTCTCTAATGGTTTATACTGTTACTTTGGATAGTTTAATCTATTTATAATAAAAATTTCTTAAATCTTTGGGTATACAGTGATTCAAGTCAATCTTAATTACGCAGAAAAACCTAAACAGAGAAGTGTAATCATGAAATGTTGGGAATCCATAGGTTAGCTTATTTCTATTTCAGTAAAATGTGGCTTAATAAAATGGAGATAATACTATTTACTGCAGCAAAGTTTCAAGTATAAATTAGGCAATGTCAATGAAAGGAATGCATTTGGAATTCTTTAAAAATAAGGCTGTGTAACATTTGTGACCCCATTATGGGTGATTAAGTTATAAATAAGTGTTAACGTTTTCTGAATATTCTCAAGACCCAGGGTGCTAAATTCTTTAGTCATCCTTGTATTTAATTCTCAGAACTCTGAAATGTAGTCATTATCATTGGTCCTGTTTTACTGATAAATAAATAAAAGCTGAGATAGGTTAACTAAATTGTCTGAAGATATTGCAAGTAAATTTTAGATTCAGTAATTGAAACCCGCTTAATCTAATTTCAGAGGATAATTTCTAAAGTGTTTCCTAACTTAAGATGCCCAGATGAATTCAATTATTTCAGTAGTTATGTTCTTATCTTAGTGTGTATTTAAAAATGTAGTACATTTAACCCATGATTTCACAGACACGATTTTAAGACTGAGACGATCATAGGCATTTATATTTTTAAAGTGAATTAATTGAAATATAAATATTAAATAATACTACACATGATACACAAGTATGGTAAAATAAGGAAAATAATATGTGATTAACTGAACTTCAAGAAATTCTGTGGTGACCTATTGTGCCTCTCTAGTCAATAGCATTGTAAAGTGGGATCCATTCAGAACTGATACCAGGGGAGATTGGTGAGTTTATTTTCAGTACCTACCACATTCCAGGAATTCCTCATTACAATGGTGTCCTCATAACACTCTTGGGCTATGAAGGAAACATTCTCTATGTATTTAAAAATTCTGTTACTCTTTCCAAACTTATATGACCTATGTTTGTTACTTCAATGCCATATTTCCTGGTAAACTATCAAACAAGCTTTCTCTATAAGTTAACTTTTTACTTTTAACAGCAGCAATTATTACCTAAACTCTAGGAATAAATTAGGGTTATCTCAGGTAATCTGTCAGCCAGAATGTTATTTCCAAGTGGGAAGTCTGGGTCTTTTTGATGATCCCTAAATCATACCAGGTAATTATGGTGTCAAACTGGTTGTGAAGGTCTCTCATTTCATTACCAGAAGGAGTTGTATCATTTTGAAGGATATGTTTATTTTAACTAATGACAAAGACAAATTTTCCACTTAAATAAGAAAGGAAAGTTTCATGACAACTTCATACAGTTATTTAACTTTAAGCCTCATCAACAACTGTGAAGATTTATTGAGCATCAGTTATGTATTCTAGCCACAAGAATGTAAGCAAGAGCCCTACTTTTAGATATTTTGTTATTGAGTGTGTGTGTGTGTGTGTGTGTGTGTGTGTGTGTGTGTGTGTTTGTTTTCTGGGATGAACTGGAGTAGGAGTAGCAACCAGGGCTGGGGGGGAGACATATAAACAGGTGATTATGTCACAGCACTATAAGCTCCATGGTGGCATGCCTGGAATGTCTTTGAGTATAGGGGAAGAGGTTTTATCTCATCCAGGCCACGGATGCTTAAATAAGTCTTTGTGGACGAGGCATCACCTGAGCTGAGGCTTCAAGCAAAAGTAAGGATTAGCCAAGCAAAGAAGAAGAAAAGAGCATTTAAACAGAAAGAATAGCATGGGCAAAGACAGGGACAGGGAAAACAAAGAAAACTGTCAGCTGTGGGGAAGAGCAAACAGGTCAGTGTGGTAAAGATTATCTCCAGCTGGGATTTAAACCCACACTCTTTTCTCTATGCTGTGTGATGAGTCTTACAAGCTACAGCCTTGGTGTTTGGCGATCTTATCAGAAAATGTCCCCCTTAACATTGAAGCTAATGATCATTAATATGAAACTGGTGAAACTATTGCATTTTTTAGTTTAATGGCTCACTATTTAGAATCCCAAATCCCTCAGAAAGATGCTTATTTAAAAAATATTGTATGTCAACTATAATTGAATATAAATATATATACACACATACATATATATATATATATATACATACATATGTATGTGTATATATATATATATATATATATATATATATATATATAGTCACGGGACATGGAGTATAGTGTGGAGTGGAGTCAAAGGAATTGTAATAGATATGTATGGTATTGGGGGGAGTAGGGCAGCGGTTGGGGGAGGGGAGTTTTCACTTTGAGGGGTAAAAAGTATAACTATTGCACTGTGTTGTACAGCTGAAACTAATTTAAAAATGTTTATTTCACAATAAAAAATGTAATGAATGTAATATATAAGGTAAAGTCTACATGAATTTATTTATCAATTCATTTATTCAATAAATATTTATTAAGTACCAATTCCATGTTAGGAAACTGGGCTGATGCTGAGATGCAATTATAAGCAAACCATGCCCTGTGCATCCAAAGACATGACAATATAATAACAAAAATGGTCTGCCTGGAGTCTAAAATACAAGAGACAAACAGCAAAAGCTGCTCAGTATGATACTGGCCTTATTTATAGAAATGTGCTGTTTTGGCTGCTATCACAGTTTTATCCCTATGGCAAAGGTAGGAATATATCAGTCTTGATATGACTATTTCATAAAATCATCCAGTGTCTTAATTTTGACTCTGTGCTCACTAAAAATCTGTCAGCTTTCTTTTTTTTTTTTAATTAAAGTTTATTGGTGTGATAAATGTTAGTAATGTTATGCAGGTTTCAGGAGTTTGTTTTTTTTTTTTTTTTTTTTTTTTTTCTGAGCCATCCTGCCACCTGTTGGCAGCTCAGAGGCAGATCAGCTCGGGCTGCGCATCGAACCGCTATTGCTCAGAGCTCACACTCTTGAGCGAGCTCTTAACCAACTGAGCCACTCGGCCGGCCCTCAGGTGTTTTTGACTGGCTGAATAAACTGTATTCCTCAGTTTGTCCACTAGTAAAAGAGAGATCATTTAAGTTGAAAGAACACACTGATGAAGGGGTCACAAGACTCTTCCTCTACATTGTTTTTTCCCAGGCATTTGGAAAACTGAACTCTCTATATTTGGCAAATCTTACTCCACCTTCCTTACATGCCACTCCTGCAGCAAATGAGAGGCAGCATGGTACAGTGGGGGAAAACAAGTTCTGATAGTAATTTTACTATTCTGTATATGAATAAATGAAAAAAAACAAAGAACATACAGGTGTATCCTGGGTATCTTGTCTGTTCTAATCCCTATATTCACTTAATAATATTATAGTATATTTGATTAAGCAGGTGCTAGCAGTTTAGTGCTTATGACTATTCTCTGAGGACACATCACTGCAATAGGAAATGACACAGGACAATTTGAGGATCAAACACTGAGTGTGAGGGAGTCAGCAAAGAGGGTAGTTAGCTTTGTTTCTGATACAGTCAGCCACTATCTTTCTTTTGACCTTAATTGCGCTAGGCAGTTCATTATGGGCATACAAACATTTCAAACATAGAAAATAGGATAGCACAAAAATATCCCCATGTAACCAGAGTCATCATCAATAAATATATTAGTATGTATCTCTAAACAATGTCTTTTAAAAAAGTAAAACAACTGCAATGCCAGTTATTATTTAAAAATTTATAATAGTTCCTTAACATCAGTGAATATTAATGTTCCAATTTTCAATTGTGTCATATACATTATTTTTCTTACAACTTATCTGAACCAGTATCAAAATAAATGCTACACGTTGCAATTGGTCATGTTGTTTAAATCTTTTTTAATTTATAAGGATTCCCTTCGATTTTTTCTCACTTGCAATTTAAGTGTTGGAAAAAAGAACCTAGGTTCTGATTGGATTCTTGTAGTGTAAGTTGGCATGTTCATCAGTCACCTGTATTTGCATTAAATTAGCATTTGAACCTAAAGTTTTCCTCAAAAATCAAGTTTCTCCTTCATTTTACTTATTTTTGGACAAGATTACTTCATAGTTCTATGTTTTATCATAGGATACTTCAAATCTAGTCATCTTTCTTTTCATGGTGTTAGCAACTATGAATGCTTAATGCCTAGATCTAAATTAATTCTTAATCACTCAACTTATCTTTTTAACAATGTTTGAAGGAAACCTTGTGTTCTTCATATACTCCATCAAATGAATATAGAAAAAAAATATGCATATGGTATTTTTTCTCCTTCCAGAAATAAAAATAGAGATTGAGGTAGAGATACAAACAGAGATCATTAATTTTTAAAAAAGTTACTCTTGGGAATCTTGTAACTCACCAGTACTAGCTAACAAGTTATTTTATTGATGCTATAGAAATTCTAATGAATGAAAGCCATTATCCTGATGCAAATGCTATAGTAGATATTTATATATTTTCAAGTCTCAGCATTATGAAGATTGTTTCTCTACCTTGAAAATTATTTCTATTTATATTTGCTTACTATAAGATTGAATACATTCAATCATGAAGACACCATATCTCATGGTGGTCTGATGATTAAATTCATATAGGAAGTAAATAGTAGGAATGAGGATGTAGCTAAATTACATATATTGGCACTATTTTACACAATAGATAAAATAGTTCTTAAACTAATGGAAGAAGCACAAGTAGATATAAAGTGAAGAAAGAATTCAGGTTGGGGAAAATAACTTTTTACAAAGCTCCAAAGGATAGGTAGTATTTAAGATAGATCTCTAAGAGTAACTTATATTTGAGAGGAACACTGAAAGTCATTCAAAAGAGAAGGCAATAGAGTGGAAATGAATAGTGGCCTGGTTTAGATGGAAAGTGATAGACTAAAGATGGGTAAAAAGTCTGGGAATGTGGATGGAGGTCATATATTGGTGGTTAAGTATACAGGTTTTGGAGATAGATATTTTAGAATGCAAATTTTAGTTCAGCTTCTATGTAGTGGTGTGACAGTGTTAGTCTGGGTCCTCTGAGAAGCACATGCCAAGATAGAACTAGCCATACAAAAGATTGATTGGAGTAAATGCCAAGGAAAATCTTAGACTGCAATGCAGCACAAGAAAGTTTTTACAAAATTGGCAGGGAGTCCTCCAGCCACAGTTGTTCATTAAAGGAGTGCTGTGTTTCCTAGTCATTGACTGGGAGTAGCCCATAGGAATGTGGCTTTGATGCACAGGGTAATGGATTTCACAGCCCCTGGTCAGTTACAGTCCCCGCTCTGAAAGGCACATGTTTATGGCTTCCAAAGTGGCCTTGAGCAACTAATGTCCTGAGTTGCAGCTGCATCATTTACCAAGGAGAAATATTAATATTAATGTTACATGGTTGTTGACAATTAAATGATCAGATATATCTATAAAACATATAAAAACTATAGTATAGTCAGAGATGATGGTGATTTTGATGATAATGGTAAATAAATGTAAGTACAAGAATTTTTCTTTGAGTTAGAGACCAGGAATGCATAAAGTCTTCTTGGCAAAAATGATGTTATCAAATTATACTGTAGGAATAAAAAATCAGTTATTGAGAAAAAAACGTCAAAAAAACAACAGGGGAAGGTGTTATATCTCAAGTGATTTAGAGATAAAGCAGTGGTAAGTAAGTAGAAGCTTTAGCATATACCAGTTTTAAAGGAGAGATTGAATGATGGAATCCTATCAAAAAATTGTCATATTAAATAAGGCAACATAGTAAAGGTAACATAACCCTGAACTGGAATGTTGGCTGTGATCATGGAAAGGAAGGGAAATAGAAATGAAACATGAAAGAATTAATCTATGGACAGGGTATCTGAGTAGATATGTAAAGTTAGTGGAAAGAAGAAGCAAGCTATATTGCCAAAATTTCAAGTTAGTGTCTTAGGAATGTTGATCAGGAGGTTAAAATAAAAGTTTAAAAAGTTTAAAATGTTTAAGGTTAAATATTTTTCAATCCATTTAAATGTTAGATTTTTGAAATTGTGGTGTTAATCTTATCTAAAACAGAAGGTCAGCATGCTAGGAATGAATTAGATCAGCAGTAAATAGGCTTGGGACTCAACAGAATAGGAATAAACTTGTGACTTTAAAAAAGCACATGGTCACCAAGAAAATTAGTGTAGAGTGAAGCAAAACAAAGTCAGGGCTTTCGCTTACACCTGAATTTAGCTGGTAGGTAGGGCCAACACTTTGAAATTAGTAAAAGAGAGTGGAAAGAAAAAGTAAGAGGGGAAAATTGTGAATGCAGAAATTTAGAAGGCAAATGATGGACACTGGCCAGGAAAATATATCAAGAAAAACTTGTGCATTGGTATCAGAATTGAAAAGAATTTAAATATATTTGTTAATTAAAAGTTGTATAGTGATCTTTGAGATAACAGTTTCCTTAGGTACAGGATTCTCTCTATATATAAAGTAAGTCAAATATGTGGAAGATAAGGCACCAAGGATACATTCATTTTCTGATTGCTGAAAAAAAGAAAAAGAAAGAAAGTGATAGAACACTAAGTAGTCTGGGGACAGCAACATTTAGAGAAGCTTGTTTGTATTTTTGTTTATTTTTCTCAGGGGGTTATTTGTTGTTCACGCCAAGCATATTTTCAGGCAGAGAGAAAGAAAATAGTGGTAAGGAAGAAACTGAATAAATATATGTGGAGTTGACCCTTGCACAACACAGGGTTTAGGGGAGCTGACCAGTGTGCACTTGAAAGCCTGTATAAGTTTTCATTCCCCAGTGGTCCCTCAGTATCTGCTGGGGGATTGATTCTAGGACCCTACAGATAACAAAATGGCGTAGAATAGTGATACAGTCAGCCCTTTGCATCCATGGATTCCCAACCAGGGATGGAAAATACCTTTTTCCATAGATCATTGGTTGAATCTTCAGATGCAAAACCCAGGGATACAGAGGATCAACTGTATATTTATTGTAGAAAATCCACGTATAAGTTGACCTGCACAGTTAGTTCAAACCTATGCTGTCCAAGTGTCAACTGTAGATAGATAGACAGAGGATAGATGGTAGATAATTTTAAAGGACATATGTGATAAATCACAGCCATAGAGAAGAAAGAACAATGAGTAGGATTAGAGCAAAGGCAGAAGGATCAACCTTGGTTAAAAAAAAAAAGATTATTTCTTTCTCAGAGACCATAAAATGGAAAAAAGAGGGAGAAGCTATGGAATGATTTTAGAAGTGAAAATGACGGAAGATGAGTATTTGTGAGGAGCATTAAAATTTTCAGTAATTTAAGGAGTAATATCATCACTCCTTTTCTAACCAGTAATATAATTTCCTTAACTTGGTTAAGTTCCACTGTCAGCCATAATGTATTGATCACATTTACCCTGCTGGTGCTCTTTAAAATGTCTGGAAGTCTTTCAACTCACTCCTCCTGACAGTATTAATGAAATGATCTCATTAAGGCACAAATTAAGCTAATATTTTATTGAATTAATTTATTTAGATTGAGTCTGATTACTTAGGTATCATGATAATCACTCTGGATGCATTTGAATAAAATAACCCAATTAATTTAATAAATTCTTCATTCACTCTTGCATTACAGATGTAATGAAATAACCAGTTTAACCTATTACTATGGATGTACCAGCTTGGCTTGTCAAATGAGGCTACAGCAACAAACAAAAGTGTCATTCATAAGAACTTTTGCTAGAAACATCATCAAGTCATTCACATTCACAAATTTTAGAATAAAGATGCATAATGATGACATCATTATTTTAAATTTTAAAAATCAGAATTTCTGAAGTGAAATTCTGATTTTTTAACAATTTAGAAAACAATGATTTTGATTCTACTTATGCATTAGTAAATATTATTACACTTAAATCATTTTCTTTTCTCCAAGAGCTATATATATTAAGAACTGCCATCAATAAACTGGTACATTGATCTTGGCCCTCCTAGTATATTCAGAAAATTCATTAGCAGCTGTGTGGTACAGACATAGTAAGATGAAAATATTTATATAGACTTTGGTATATCTGTGACCTTTTTAAACAAGAACCACCCATGCCACTCTTCATCAGAGTTGAGATCCAACCAAGATAAAGTTCAAGTAGCAGAAAGAACACAAACGCAAAATGATATGGCACATTTTCCTGAACCAAAGAATCACAGGACTACTGAGTGCCCTGTGATGAAAAATATTATCTACCTCAGAAATTGGAGTCTTTCTTGAACTGTACTTTGAAAAGCCACACATATCCCCCAAACCACAAAGTGTCACAGATTTCTGGCAGCCTCGTAATAAACACTTAAACCTGAATAGAGCACACACTTTTTTTTTTTTTCTTTAATCTGAGGACTTGATGAGAGAAAAATGCCTGGTAAACCATGAACGGTAGCTCAGATGCAAGGAGTCAGATTTAGAAGCCAGGTGGAAAAGTAGGTGTATATACCTGAGGAAAATGCCAATGACTTAATCAATCATTTAATTAAATTAAATATTAGCCTAAATTGTGCCTTTCATTTTAGATTAATAATCTTGGCATCACTGTTGTCTTTGGCAGCTGTCCTCAACACTACTGCAAATCTCTGTCACTAGTCTTAGAAAAACTCCATTCTTACGGGAGATGTTTTACAAAAGTTCAAACAAGTAATCATATAATTAGAATGGGCATCAGAGTCACAAGAATTTTGGATTCTGAATCATTGCTCTGCTATGCCCTAGAGCTTCTTGGGGAAGGAAGTGTGTGTGTGTGGGGGGGGGGGAGAGCGAGAGGGAGAGATGTGTCTTCTCAATCCCTGTCCTTTCTTTGTAGCAGCAGTTCATAAATTATTTAAACATAGATGCATATGGCCAGCTTAATGGACAACTATTTGGAACACACCTGTACTAGATTTTATACACCCCCTCCCCCCCACACACACACACCTGAAAGTCTCGGCTTAGCCAGCCCTCTGTCATTAACTTCATTTGATCATTTCTGATTTAGTAACTAAGAACAAGTTGGTACCCATATGCAATATTTCTTTATTCTATGGAGCTCTGGAGGAAATGAATTTAAGAAGTTGCTTTGAAATTACATTCATTTTTTTAGTATATTAAAAAAGAAAAAGGAGGAATACAACACACCAAACTATATATGTTCCCACTTTCTTGTCCAAACAGTTTGTTGCAAGGAGACTATAAGACTACCTTGAGCTATTTTTAATTTCTTTTGTTTGTAACTCTATTTTTTTTCCTTCATGTGTTTTTATTAAGGATACTATTATCTGCTTTGCCTGGCTCCTCAAAGCAGCAGCCAGACAGTAACAAAGTGAGTTTTGAGAAATACTGTTAATAGGATCAAGATATATACACATGTTCTGCCATCAGTCTTCCTTCAACACATGAAATTACTTAGGAAAATGAAGCAGAGTGCCTTGTTTAAAGCAAATCCATGGCCAAAAGCGCCCTCATTCTTGTTACTTTCAACTCTCATCTCTACCTTGCTTTTGCCATCTTTTTATTCTCCTATAATGCTTTCTCGTGTTCTAATATATCTCAGACCTGTAGAGCCCTGAAACCAACTCTCTGCTCTTTCATGGATGCTTGCTTTTTAGTTGTTTATTTTTATTTCTTCTTACATCTCCTCCTCAATAATATTCTTTCTTATTTTCTCCAGGCATACTATCATGTTTTCATTGTCTTCTTTATTCTCCTCTTGCTGTTCCAGCCTACAGAGGTCATTCTTTGTAATTTCTTTTTCTGCAGGGAAGAAAATCAATTGGTTTGTATCAAGATAGACAGAAAGAAAATGAGGAGAGAGAGAAAAGGAAGAAAGAAGGAGGGAAGGAAGGAGGGAGGGAGGGAGAGAGGGAGAGAAAGAGAGAGAAATGGAGAGGAGTGTGATCCGTTTGAGGCATTTAGCTTCCAACACATGAAAACCAAGCCAACAATATTTGGAATATTTTCAGTTCTAGGTGCTACTGTGAAGGGATTTTGCACATCAAATTACAATCCCCAATCAATTGACTTTAAGATAGACTATCAGATGGACTTGACCTAATCATATGTGCCCTTAGATTTGAGTATAGAGGTCATATATATAGGAAGTCAGAGATTCAAAGTAGAAAAGACACACTCCTGCTGGCCAGGAAAAAAGCAAACACTAGTAAGAAACGGCAAGTGACCTCTAGAAGCCAAGAGTGGCCCCCATTCAACAGTAAGAAAATGAGGGACAGCCCTACAACTATAAGAAATTGAATTCTGCCAACAACCTTAATGAGCTTAGATGAGGACACTGAGGCTCAGATGAGAATGATAGTGTGATTGACACATAGTTGTAGCTTTGATAGCAACCCTGTGTAACTCTGAGCAGATAACCTGGCTAAACCATGTTTAGATTTCTGATCTACAGAAACTGTAAGATATTAAGTTCTCATTGCTTTAAGCCACTAAGTTTATGATGAGTTTCTATACAGCAATAGAAAATTAATACAGCCTTCACAAATAAATTATGAAAAGTAACATTTACCCGCTGTTGCTTGGTTGAGCTGTCATCTGATAAATTACTTTTAACAAAGAATTTTTTGTAATTCCAGAAAGAAAGGGAAAATGTCTCAGAAGACATATTTAATTGCCTAATAATATTTATATCTATAGGTACAGTTAATATAGATGCTGAAATAAATTATTACCAGTCTCTTAAATAAGGAATTTAGGATACAGGAAGCTATAAACAACAGATTACTATTATAACATAAGTATTCACTGATCTAACTCTTAGATACTCAACAAAACCCTTAGAATCACTTACATTTTAAAACTATTATTTCTAAGTTCTTTAATGGAGTGTTTCAAAATATTGTAGAAAGGAGAAAATCTGAATTTACTAGAACTCCTTCTCCTTCTCTTCTCTTTTTATCCATAATGGGGGAAATACATATCCTCTATGTTGTTGACGGGGGACAAAGTAATGAAACCTGGGGCAGATTCTATTCTTTGAAAGTTGTTTCCACTGTAGAGTCTGCTGTTAACCATTGTCTCTCCAATGTATGATACAGATGACACCTACCACTAAATTTCCCCTTTTTTCTTCCTAATAGAAGCCTTTTTAGTCCAAAGATTTATAATATTTCTAGTCCACAAGGGGGATTTTGATTTGTTTCAGCCATTCAGATAATAGCATTCCTTAGTCTAGAGGTTGACATGTGAATCAAATTTTCCCAATCAGATTGAAAATAAGGAATATTTTCTATGTTTAAGGGAGAAATCTCCCTTTTTCTTTCCTGCTAGCAATAAATAAGAATTAATGTTGCTCAGATTGTCACTGGCAGCCATCTGGAAACCATAAGGACAACCCACCTTAGGAGGTAGCCAAGTCCAACAGAGGAGAAAGAAGAAAAGGACCTGGATCCTTGATTGTAATGGGTCTCTCATTACAACATACTTGAAACCCACCCTACCTCTGGACTTCCAGTTGTATTAGATAATAAAGTTCTTTGTTGGTTAAAACACTTTGAAGTGGGGGTTTTCTGTTATCTGCGGCTCAATATCCTAACAGATTACATGAGGAATCAAAGCTGTCAGTATGCTGTTTACACTTCAGCTGAGTTTTATTCTCAGATGTAAAGCATTTCAAAGGCCTGTAGAATTTCATCTCTAGTTTCCCAGGCAACTATTACATGTCACTCATGGATGTTCGAAGCATACAGGTAATATTCCATCTTATCACCTCAATTTTAAATCTGGAGAAAGACAAATAAAATTGGTGCCAATAAATCCTCTAGACTGCATAGATAAAAGAAAAAGAATGAAAATCCAGGAGGCAAAGGCAAGTAAACAATCTACTCTGCTATCTAATCTCCCTTTTTCCACTCTTTGTTTTCATTTCTCTTTTTTAATGCTGCCATGAAAAATCCAGAATTCGATGTAAATATTGTTGGAGGTTAAGTCCTTCTTTCTGCATTGGTTTCCTGCATACACTTGACCCTCCCATACAGGAAACATTGCCTCTTGCAGGGAAAAGATTCAACAACTGCAAATTCATAATTTAAGATTCTTTTTTCTCTTCTTCCCCACATCATAAGAATAAAATTCAATCTTTGACCTAAGTAGGTATAATCGCTTTTAATGTAAATCATTTAAATGCTAATATTCTTACTCTCTACACATATTCTTACTCTTTCCAGTATACCTGCATTATATACTAAATGATTATATTGAAAGGTTAATTTCTGTCAAAATTGTAATGCTGTTTATCATCACAGGCAATAAGTTAGAGACAATTTCAAGCCATGGCTGCTAGCTTTGTTTATAGTTGTTCTAGATAGTAACCAAATGAGACTTCGATTTATGTCACAGAAGACACCTCCTAAGACACAAAACATTCAGAAAAGCTGAGGACTTCTACATACCCAAGAACCACTCAGCCATAAATCCAGAGAGCACGAGTCACTATTCCTCCCCTGAACTGTTCAGTGGCTCCATATTGGCTTGGTTTCCACCACTTGCCTGGTATAGTCTATTGTCCACATAGCAGCCAGTGTAATCATATTAATTATGAAAAAGAACATGCCATTTCTGCTCAAAACCTCCAACAGCTTTGCCTCTCACACAGAACATTATGGCCATTAAGACTCCGTATAATCTGACCTTCTGCTAATCTGTATGACTTTATATTCTGCCCTACATCCCTTCTTAAATTCCACCCCATTCATCCTGGCCTCCTCCATGTTAAAAATGCCAAGCATATTTCCACCCAGCCTCTGCACTTGCACATCCTCTGCGTCTGAAGTTCTTCCAGAGATATTTGCTTGACTCACCCACTAAAATCAGAGGTTTCTACTGGAATGTCCCTTTGTCTATTCAGATATATCCATTACCCCTTGCCCAACCTATGCAAAATCACACCCTTTGCATCACTCTCAATCCCCTCACCACATTTTCTTTTTTCCTCCCCACAATATTTGTCAACACTGGACATATTACATAATGTATTATCTATCATCATCAACTAGAATACAAGCTCCCTGATATCAGAAACTTCCCGTTGTTCACTGCTATATCCTAGCACCTAGACCAGTGCCTGGAACTTGGTAGGTGCTAACTATGTATTAATGTAAATGAACTTATATTTCAATTTCAATAAAAGTTGCCAAGAATATGTACATACATCCAGATAGAGTACTGTTTTATTGAAAGCCATTGTATCCTTCAATTCTTTATAATGAGATCACTTCTTCATTATTTTAATTTAAATTTTTATTACATTTATTGGGGTGACATTGGTTAGAAAAAATTATTTGGGTCTCAAGTGTACAATTCTATAATACATCATCTATAAATGGAATGTGTATGCACCATCCAAAGTCAATTCTCCTTCCATCACCATATATGGGTATTTGACCCCCTTTGCACTCTGCTACCACTTCCTACACTCTTGGACTCTAGTAACCATTAAACTGTTGTCTGTGTCTATGAGTTTTTGTTAGTTTGTCTTGTTCATTTGTTGTTTTCAGTTTTATATCTCACATACGAGTGAAATCATATATTCTTGACTTTTTCTGTCTGACTTATTTCACTTAGCATAATAATCTCAAGATCCATCCATGTTGTTGCAAATATCAGTATTTCATCTTTTCTTATGGCTGAATAATATTGCATTGTATATATGTATGGTACCACATCTTCTTTATCCAATCATCTATTGCAGGATACTTTGGCTATCTCCATGTCTTGGCCACTGTGAATAATGCTGCAATAAACCTGGGGGTATATATATCTTTATGGATAAATGTTTTCAGATTTTTGGGGTAGATATCCAGGAGAGGGATTGCTGGGTCATATCGTAATTATATTACTAACTTTTTGAGGAACCTCCATACTCTTTTCCACAGTGCTGTACCAATTTACAATCCCACCAGCAGTGTATAAGTGTTCCTTTTTCTCCACAACCGCTCCAACAGTTATTACTTGTCTTGTTGATAATAGCCATTCCAACAGGCATGAGGTGGTATTTCACTTTGGTCTTGATTTGCATTTCCCTAATAGCTAGTGAAGCTGAGCATTTTTTTTTTCATGTATTTCTTGGCCATTTGTATATCTTCTTCTGAAAAGTGTCTGTTCAGGTTCTCTGCCCATTTTTTAATTGGATTGTTTGGGTTTTTTGTTGTTGAGTTGTAAGAATTCTTTATATATTTTGAGTATCAGCCACTTATCGGAGGTGTCTGCAAATATTTTCTCCCATTTTGTTGGTTACTTCTTTGTTTTGTTGATGGTTTCTTTTGCTGTAGAGAGCTTTCTAGTTTGATGTACTTCTATTCATTTATTTTTGCTCTTACTTCTGTTGCCTCTGAGGACAAATTCATAAAATTCTCTCTAAACTCAAAGTCCATAGTACATATGCTTTATTCTATGCAATTTGTTTCTAGTCTTATATTTAGGCCTTTGATCCATTTTGAGTTAATTTTGGTATATGGTGACAGATAGCAGTCTAGTTTCATTTTTTTGCATATGGTTTTCCAATTTTCCCAGCACCATTTATTGAAGAGGCTTTCTTTTCTCCATTTTATGTTTTTGGCTCCTTTGTTGCAAATTATCTGCCCATGTATACGTGGGTTTATTTCTCAGTTCTCAATTCTGTTCCATTGGTCTGTGTGTCTGTTTTTTCTGCCAATACCATTCTGTATTGATTATTGTTGCTTTGTAGTATAATTTGAAGTCAGGGAGCATGATACCCCCAGCCTTGTTGGTTTTTCTTAGGATTGCTTTGGTTGTTCGGGTCTTTTGTGGTTCCATACAAATCTGATTTTTTTGTCCTATTTCTTTAAAAAATGTCATTAGGATTTTGATGGGGATTGTATTAAATCTCTATATTGCTTTGGGTAATATGGCCATTTTAACTATGTTGATTCTTTCAATACATGAGCATAGAATATCTTTCAATTTCTTTTTGTGTTCTGCAATTTGTTTTTTTGTGTTTTTTTTAAAATATTTTTATTGGGGAGTTGGGGGGATAGGAACAGTGCTGGGGAATTGGGGGAATGGGAACAGACAAGTTGCTGTCATTTTGTTCTTCAGTCTAGTTGTGGAGGACGTTGCTTCACTGGATGGCACCATCATTGCGCTCTTCCCTGGCGAGGCAGATCAGTCGCCGGCTTCTGGATGGCCACTCACTGCAGCTGCTGGCCATTCACACTGGCTGCTGGCTACATACGGTAGCCCATGGCAACCCACTGCCACAGGGGCTGCAGCCTACGCCATCGCTGGCGACTCA